>NW_004444056.1:8153179-8155071 GCF_000243295.1 Trichechus manatus latirostris | reverse complement strand
GCATAAACAGAATACAGACCATAAGTAACAGTGCACAAGCACCAGAAGAGAGACTAGATTACTGGGAGCTCCTAAAAATCAAACACTTACGCTCATCAGAAGACTTCATCAAAAGAGTCAAAAGACAACCTACAGAATGGGAAAAAAATTTTGACTACAACAAATCCTATCAGCATCTAATGTCTTAAATCTACAAAATACTGCAAAACCTCAAAAACAAAAAGACAAATAACCCAGTTAAAAAATGGGCACATTTCCAGACAACATGGCACTATAGACAGAAGCACCACACTGTCCCTCCACAGTAAAGATTAGAAAAACCAAGCCAGAGAGAATGGCAATCCTGAAATCCTAAGCATCAAATGAAGAGGTAAAGAACTCAGCCAAGCACCGAATGGAATAAAAAACTGATAGAGAACAGACAGCGAGGAGAGATACATGCAGAGGTCCCCTAGCAGCTAAAGCAGCAGAGATCCACCATCTTGGACTCCTATTGGAGAATGGTGAACAGGGGGTATGGAAAGCAGCTTCATGGAGCTTCCAGTAGGAGACAGGACAACCAGTAACCAGTGATATACGATATCGCACCCCCCACCATTCTTCACCCCCACTCGGCCTCCTCTGCTTCCTGCAGCCGCAGTCTCTTAACCAGGAAACACTGGCTGCTTGGATTCCACCCACCTGCAATGGCCTACTCCCTGACTGCCATTTGTTGGCTGTTGATGTTGCTTTTTTCTGCTTCTTTTGATTTCTTCTATACCTCCCACCACCTCCCCCTCCTTTCTCTCAAATGCCTTGCTCGGTGCACCATTTTTGCTTCTTCCTGAAAGGCTGCAGAAGTCCACTCGAATGTGAAACTGCTTCCTGGTTTGTGCCGCCACACTGGCGGGATCCAGGGGCTTTTATTTGTTTGTTATCTTTTTCTTTCCTCGAATTGGGAGCCCATTCTAGCCAGACAGTACTGCGCAGCTTGGGACCTACCCCTTCAGTTTGCACAGACGCACAGAGGGATCCCTGAGGGCATTTCTTCTTGTTTTTTGGGGAGTTTTTTCTTGTTCTTTTTTTGTTTGTTTGTTTTCTTTTCTCTCTTTTTCTCTTTTTGTCTTTCTTCATTATTCAGAGTCTCATCTCTCTATACTTACATTCTCTTCCTGTCTCCTGAATACCTGGAGCTGAGTGATACCTTACCCCTTCTAGCCAGACTGTACTTCACGGCCTGGTAGCAGCTTACCCAGACATCGCAGTTGCACTGGTGGAATCCCTGGGGGCTTTTCTTTTTTCTTTCTAATTTTTATTTAGTCATTTTTTTCTTTTCCTTTTTGTTTTTCTCCATTTCTTAGTCTCTCATCTCTCCACTCCAACAGCATGTTTAACTAGCACTCTTTTTTGTGTTTTTGGCTCCCGTTTCTCTCTTCTCTTTCCTATTTCCCTTACCCATCTTAGCTCCACACAGCACAGTCTCCCACCTCCACCCTGCCTATCTGCACCCTGCACTTAACATTGCACCCCCAAGCAGCTCAGTCACGGCCTACCGGAACCTGCCCTGGGCTGATTCCTGGCCCGCCGTTTTGGCTGTGCCACAAACAACCCATCCCAGCAACTCCTCTTCAGCTAGACCTGCCCTACTGTACCATATCTGACTTACCCTGCCAATTGGAGGAGGTGAAAAGTATCATGCCCACAGAGGAGCAAACAAAATGCATAGCACGCCTGCTCAGACATAGCTAAATAGAGCAAAAATGCAGAATGAAGCAAACAAATCTACAATCAATGAACGAGGAAAATAACTACTGAATGTTCCGAAGACAGCAGACAATATCAAAACATTTACAAAAACAGGACAGGATGGTTCCAGTAGGCATCCAAAATAAAACACCAGATGACTTTCCAGT
>NW_004444056.1:8115515-8152170 GCF_000243295.1 Trichechus manatus latirostris | reverse complement strand
ATACCAAGTAATAATAGACTGCTTCAAACTTAGAAAGATAAGGGTAAATTTCACGGTAACCACAAAGAAAGTTAACAAACCTACTCATCAAAATAAAGAGAAAAAAACATCTACGAACACAAAAGAAATGGAAAAAACCCCACAAACAATAGGAATTCAGCACAGGAGAGTAAGAGGAACAAAGGAAACGTCAGCACCACAAAAAAGCACTATAAAATGACAGCAATAAACTCACACCTATCAATAATTACACTGAATGTAAACAGCATAAATGCATCTATAAAGAGACGGAGAGTGAGAGAATGGGTAAAAAAACAAGATCCATCAATATGCTGTCTACAAGAGACACAACTTAGAAACAAAGATGTAAATTTATTAAAAATGAGAGGATGGAAAAAGTATATCAGGGAAACAACTACCAAAAAAGAGCACAAGTGGCAGTACTAATCTCCGATAAAATAGACTCTAAAACTAAATACAGCATAAAAGACAAAGTAGAACACTATATAATGATTAAGGGGACGATCTACAAGAAAATCCAACACCTCTACAACAAAAAGACAACTAATCCAATTAAAAAATGAGCAAAGGAAATGAACAGACACTCCACCAAAGAAGACATTCAAGCACCCAACAGACTCATAAGGAAATGCTGGCGATCAGTAGCCATTAGAGAAATGCAAATTAAAACCACAATGAGATACCATCTCACACTGGCATTACCGGCACGAATCAAAAAAACTGATAATAACAAATGTTGGAGAGGCTGTGGAGAGATCGGAACTCTTATGCACTGCTGGTGGGGATGCAAAATGATACAACCATTTTGGAAAATGATATGACGCTTCCTTAGAAAGCTAGAAATACCATACAATCCAGCAATCCCACTCCTAGGAATATATCCCAGAGAAATAAGAGCCATCACACAAAGACATACGCACACTCATGTTCATTGCAGCATTGTTCACAATAGCAAAAAGATGGAAACAATGTAGATGCCCATCAACAGACGAATGGACGGAAAACTATGGTACATACACACAATGGAGTATTATGCTACAATAAAGAACAATGATGAATCTGTGAAGCATCTCATAACATGCATGAAACTGGAGGACATTATACTGAGTGAAATAAGTCAATCACAAAAGGACAAATATTGTATGAGACCTCTACTGTAAAAACTCAAGAAAAAGTTTACACACAAAAAGAATCAATCTTTGTTGGTTACGAGGGATGGGGGCGTGGGAGGAATACTAAATAGATGATAGGTGATAACTTCAGTGAACGGTAAGACAGTACACAATACTGGGGAAGCCAGCACAACTTGTACAAGGAAAGGTTATGGAAGGTCCATAGACACATCCAAACTCCCTGAGGGACTGATTTGCTGGGTGGAGGGCTGTGGGGACCATGGTCTTGCTGAACATCTAGCTCAATTGGCATAACACAGTTAATAAAGAAAATGTTCTACATTCTACCCTGGCGAGTAGTGTCTGGGGTCTTAAAAGCCTGTGAGCAGCCATCTAAGATACTCCAATGGTCTCACCCATTCGACAGCAAGGGAGAATAAAGAAAACAAGATACAAGGAAAAGATCAGTCCAAAGGACTAATGGACCACAACTACCATGACCTCCACCAGAGTGAGTCCAGTACAACTAGGTGGTACCCGTCTACCACCACTGGCTGCTCTGACCAAGATCACAACAGAGGGTCCCAGACAGAGCTGGAGAAAAATGTAGAACAAAATTCTAACTCGTAAAAAAAGACCAGACTTACTGGCCCGACAGAGACTGGAGAAACTCTGAGAGTATGGCCCCCAGACACCCTTTTAGCTCAGTAACGAAGTCCCTAGAAGGGACAGTGTTGACATGTTGTGGGGTTGTTAACCATTGTCATAAAACAATATGTGTACTGTTTAATGAGAAACTATTTGTTCTGTAAACCTTTATCTAAAGTACAATAAAGGAAACAAATGGGCAAAGGATATGAACAGGCTCTTCGCCAAAGAAGATATTCAGGCAGCTAACAGTCATATGAAGAAATGGTCACGATCAGTAATCATTAGAAAAATGCAGATCAAAACTGCAGTAAGATATCATCTCACCCCAACAAGGCTAGCATTAATTCAAAAAACACAAAATAATGCTGGAGAGGTTGTGAAGAGAGAGGAGCATTTATACACTGTCGGTGGCAATGTACCATGGTACAACCACTTTGGAAGTCGATTTGGTGCTTCTTTAAAAGGTAGAAATAGAAGTACCATATGATCCAGCTATCCTGCTCCTTGGAATATATCCTAGAGAAATAAGAGCCGTCACACAAATAGATATATGCACACGCATGTTCATTGCTGCAGTATTCACGATAGAAAAAAAAAAGATGGAAACAACCTAGGCGCCCATCAACGGATGAATGGATAAACAAATTATCATTACCCACACGATGGAATACTACACAGCAATAAAGAACAACGCTGAAGCCATGAAACATAACATGGAGGAATCTGGAGGGTATTATGCTGAGTGTATTTAGTTAGTCAAAGAAGTAGAAATATTGTATAAGACCACTATTACAAGAACTCAAGAAAAGATTTAAACACAGAAGAAAACATTCTTGGATGGTTATGAGGGTCAGGAGGGAGAGGGTTATTCAGTAACTAGATAGTAGACAAGATTTATCTTAGGTTAAGGGAAGGACAGCACACACTACAGGAGAAGTGAACACAACTGGATTAAACCAAAGCTAAGAAGTTTCCTGAATACAACCAAACACTCCAAGGGACAGAGTAGCAGAGGTGGGGATCTGGGGACTATGCTTTCAGGGGACATCTAGGTCAACTGGCATAACAAAGTTAATTAAGAAAGTGTTCTGCATCCTACTTTGGTGAGTGGCATCTGGGTCTTAAAAGCTAGCGAGCAGCCATCTAAGATGCATCAATTGGTCCCAGCCACCTGGAGTAAAGGAGAATGAAGAAGACCAAAGACACAAGGAAAGTATTAGCCCAAGAGACAGAAAGGGCCGCATAAACCAGAGTCTTCATCAGCCTGAGAGCAGAAGAACTAGATGGTGCCTGGCTACCACCAATGACCACCCTAACAGGGAACACAACAGAGAGTCTCTGATGGAGCAGGAGAAAGGTGGGGTGCAGAACTCAAATTCTAGTAAGACCAGACGTAATGGTCTGACTGGGACTGGAGGGATCCCGGAAAGCATCGCCCCTGGATTCTCTTTCAGCCCAGAACTAAAACAATTTCCGAGGCCAACTCTTCAGACAGGGATTGGACTGGACTGTGGGACATAAAGTGATACTCATGAGGATTGTGCTTCTTAGCTCAAGTAGACACAAGAGACTTAACGGGCAACTTCTCTCTGGAGGTGAGATGGGAAGGCAGAGAGGGTTAGGAGCTGGTTGAATGGACATCAGGAATCGGGTGGAAAGGAGTGTGCTGTCACGGTATGGGGAGAGCAATTAGGGTCACATAACAATGCATGTATAAATTTTTGTGTGGGAGACTAGAAATGTAAACTTCATTTAAACTACAAGAATAAAAAAATGTGAAATTTTTAATGAAAAAATCTTCTTTAACCTAGTATGTCCATTTATTGTCAAGGTAAAAATTATAAATGAAATTAATCAATATAAATTTATTTGAGACATTTTACATTTCCTTTTTTTGTACTCCATCTTCCAGAATCCAGAAGCAGCACTTTTCATAAATTTTATTGTTGAAAAGTAGATTCACAATCCCAGGTTACTCCAAGCATACTTTTCCAAAAATTGATTCAGGTTTATTGTTATATTTAAATTAATAAAAATTAAAGTTTATTCAGTTTCTTAGTTGCACCAACTACGTAGATTATTGACACAACGTTATTAGTGTTTTTATGCAAAAGAAGTCCCTGGATCACTTTGTACTTTCCTGTTCCAGATTTGGAACCAACTCTTTCTCCCCAAACCTCTAGTTCCTTTTGAAAAACAAGATGCGTGCAATACATGGGCTCAGTGATAAACCCAAACCTGTTACCATTGTGTCAATCTTGTCTCAGCCTTTCAGTGAGCAAGTAAAATACATAATTTCTTACACCATAAATTCATATTCCTGTTCCTAATACAAATTTAATATATATATGTACAAGAAACAGTCCTGAACAATGTTAAATAGGCAAACTAGACTTTATTCCGTCTGTTGCGATAAGAAAGAAACCTCAACATAAGTCTGAGTTCAACTCCAAAGGGTAAGGTGAGGCAAGAGGTTTTTTATAAGGTCTGGGTATAATGGGGCACTGGAAACTTACTAATTTGAAGGTGGTATTCAAAAATATGCAGGAAGATGGGTTTTAAGCAAGAACTCTCATGGTTTTCAGAACTGTTTGCTCAAGGCTGATTTATTAGGCTGAACCAAGGAACATTCACGGGATAATTATAAATGGGAAAATCTTGTCCCTTTCTGTTATTTTATATTTGCATCTCTTTTCTCTTCTAATAAAACTCTGGTTCCTAGTAATATTCAAGTAGTTTCAATATCATATTGTCATAATACTAATAGTACTACTGACTAAAAAACTTATTTCGTAAAGTTCTGAGTTTTTTCGCCTTTGTTTTTGTACTTACTAGTTATACATTTACGTTAAGGATATTAACACAAGATTACTGTGCTTAAACATTGGCTTGAGCACAGACTGTCTTGTGCATGGTTATGTGATCAGTTTGATACTGTTTCCTGCCATCGAGTTGGCTTCAGCTCATAGTGACCTTATTTATGTTGTTGTGTGCCATGGAGTCAATTCCAATTCTTAGCAACTCCATGTGACAGAGTAGGATTGCCCCATAGGGTTTTCTTGGCTGTAATCTTTACAGAAGCAGATTGCCAGCTCTTTCTCCCATGGAATTGCTGGATGGGTTTGAAGTGTCAACCCTTTGGTTAGTAGCCAAGTGCGCCTCCAGGGCTCCTTGACCTCCTCCATAATAGAACAGAATGTTGCCCAGTTCTGTGCCATCTTCATGCTCACTGGTATTTTTATGTAGTGCCTTCCAACGCAGGGGACTCATCTTCCAGCACTGTATCAGACAGTGTTCTGTTATGATCCATAAGGTTTTCATTGAGTTTCTAAAGTAGATTGCCAGGTCTTCTGGGCTGTTGAAGTCTGTAAGCTCCACCAATGCCTGTCCACCATGGGTGATCCTGCTCGTATTTGAAATACTGGTGGTATAGCTTCCTGAATCAGCAACATGCCAGCCACCACAGTATGTCAAACTCGTAGATGGGCAGTGGCAGTTTGATATGTTATTACGTTTGTTTCTGTTTACATTTAGTTTTAAGGTTTGCTTTCGTTTTGAATTATCCCTTTAACATATAAAACTTCACATGGTTGAAAACTGAAGACTATGAAAAGCTGTATTCAGAAGGCTGACTTCCTCCTGTAGAACCTGTGTTCTGTTAATATCACCACCAGTTGCTAACGATTTCCATTTTGTTTCCTGTGTAACCTTCCAGTGTTTCTTAGAATATCCCTCCCCCAGAATACATACATACATACACGAACGTATGTTATTTGTCATGTTTTCTTCACATAAATGTACTTTTTCCCACTTAACAGTATATACTGGACATCAATCTACTCACTTGATAGCATAGAGGGGGCAAGGCATAGGCGTTGGCAAAGGCTGTGCATGTGTGCGGTAGAGCTCAGGAGGGCTGGTGGACGCTTTACTTCTGTCTCAGAATGTCCTTGGTCAGTGTTGTTGTGTGCGTCGAGTCCATTCCAACTCAAGGACCATATAGGACAGAGTAGAACTGCACCATAGGGTTTTCTAGGCTGTAATCTTTATGGGAACAGATCTCCCGGTCTTCTCTCCTGTAGGTGGGTTCTAACCACTGACCTTTCAGTTAGCAGCAGAGCACTTAACCACTGTGCCACTGGGGCTCCTTGCTTGGCCAATAACCAAGTATAAATATCCTGATAGTTCACTAATAGTATGTTGTTAGGCAGTGCTCATCAAGTGGTGAAGAAAATGACCAAACTCTGTAAAGTCTTTATTTTTCGTTTTGCATGTAGATGGAAAATTTTCAATTTTAACCTTGTGGCTCAAATGTTTAACTTTAATACCAATGATACAATTCCTAGCTCTTTAAGGCCCTTTTATTTATGGACAAGTATTTTATAGGGCCTAGTCTCTGAAGGAACCCTGGTGGCGCAGTGGTTAAAGCACTCAGCTGCTTACTGAATGGTCGGCTGTTGGAACCCACTAGCTGCTGTGTGGGAGAAAGATGTCACAGTCTGCTTCCGTAAAGATCTACAGCCTTGGAATCCCTATGGAGCAGTTCTGCTCTGCCCTTTAGGGTTGCTATGAGTCAGAATCGACTCAGCGGCAATGGGTTTGGTTTTTGTTTTGGTTTAATCTCTTTTAGCCCCACCCATCTGTCCCTTTGTTGTACTGTGGTGGCTTATATGTAGCTGTGATGGCTGGAAGCTATGTCACTGGTATTTCAAATACCAGTAGCGTCACCCAGGTGGACAGGTTTCAGTGGCGGTTCCAGACTAAGACAGACTAGGAAGAAATGCCTGGCAATCTATTTCTAAAATTAGCCAGTGATATCCTTATGGATCAAAACAGGATATTGCCCAACAGGAATCAAACATGCCAATGATCACAAAGATGGCACAGGACTGAGCAAGTTTTCAGTCTATTATACATAGGATTTCCATGAGGTGGAGCCTAATGGGCAGCTAATAACAGTCTTTGTGAGAGGCAAAGACAGAAGGGGTTGGGATTTCTCAGCCACAGATCCGTAGCTCTGATTGGCTGCATTAAATGATGTTGATGATCCTCCTAGTTCTTCTTAAATCCTTCTGTGTCTAAGCAGATGTTTTTCTCATGGAGTATCTGGAGAGGGCACAAAGAGGGAGACACTGAGATTTTTTAAATCTCTGTTTTGGGATGCCAAAATGTAGCAATGGTGCCCTCGTGGTGCAGTGGTTAAGAGCTCAGCTGCTCCCCAAAAAGCAGTTTGGATCCACCAGCCACTCCTTGGAAACCCTGTGGGGCAGTTCTGTTCTGTCCTGTAGGGTTGATATAAGTGGGAGTCAGCAACGGGTTTTTGGTTTTTTAAAGGTAGTAATAATAACAACTCCAAGGTACTGTAAGATTGGTCATTTCTCTGCCACTAGAATTGAGACGTTCAGTTTTAAACCCAAGGTTCCGATTGTTCAGATGTAAGAGTCAAACCCCACCTGGCCCTGATAGGACCCGTTTCTTAGCGGGTGATTTAAAGAGCTGCAGAGACCCTCAGCTTTTTAAATAATCTGGATTTGCTTGTTTACATTGGAGCCTGGACAAAAGGATCCCTGACCTCTAGGGGTCCTCAGGTCTTTGCCCATTGAGAGAGGAGGGGACAAGGACCCCACAGGAGGGTTCCTAGTGGTTGAGAAGTGAGTCTTGGACCCCTTTTCCCTCATGGCTGCTCAGTTCCCTTTTTACCTGGGGACCCCTGTATTTCCCCTGGCAGAGATCTTATGGGGTCAAGTTCCTGCCACCCCCTTTACTTAACTATGTGACCATGAGCAAGTGACTGGACTTGCTTTGCCTCTATTTCCTCAGTCAAAATGAATATATAACGGCTTTTGCCTGGTGCCACCTCTCAGCCCTGCCCCCACCTGATACCCCTCCCCCATCGCAACACATCTGTGCTCTCAGCCTGTAGGGCCAAATGTTGGGACACTCAGGCCACTTGGGCCACTAGAAGTTCAGTTGCACTGGGTCCAGTGGAGCAGCTTGAGGAGGGAGGGGTGTTATTGCCTGCGGAAGACGTGGGCTCACACTGCTGTAATGTTAGACGGCCCCCTCCTCATCAGGCTGAGTGATCACCTGAAGACGCCATCCTACAACCACTGCTGACCTAGGAGTGTAGTTTCTCCTGAAAGTGAGACTAGTTCCATAGTGATGTCATTTTTCTGAGGACTGCTTGGAATCCCACCTCTGCCCCACATCAGATCCGCATGGAAGTCCCAGCACCCCAACGTCTGAGCCACACCGGCCTCACTTGCACGCAGCGCACAAGTCTCCACCTTCCTCCGTCTCCCAGCCTCCACGCTGCCGTTGCTCTGTCCCTGGCATCTAATGCTCTCTCCTTTGTAAACCCCGTGGACTCTCTGTGTCTGGAAGATGGAGGAGTTACCTCTTGTCGGTTGACCCTTAATCAGAAGGGTCGAGGTTTTTGTCTTTTTCCCTAAACCTGCCTGACATTTAATTTTGCCCTCTTTCAATTTTCAAATTCAGAATATATTTACTTAAGTTATAAAAATAATTTTTGTTCTCTGGCATTCCTTTGCAGTACTTCATTGGCTTAAACACCCGACAGGAAAGAAGGACTTAGAACCCTCTCCCACCCTGGTGGTTGGTGTCTCTCATGACATATTTTCTGAGTACCCAGTCATGGAATAATGATCCCACCACACGGCTCTTCCTTCATTGTCAGCATTGCACATATGGACTGACTCCCTCCTAGGAAGACAGATAAGAATCTGGCTCCCTGAAACCACCCCATCTCCCCACTTCTTTAATACAGTTACATCACAAGCCTAGTGCTTCCACCTCTGCACTGAGGTAACACCCCTGTGCCCCCACTCCGGCCCCCCGCCTGACCCCAGCCTTGGACAGATGAGTGTCCACTTTTCCATTGTCCACTCTAGTTACGAGGAGCTGAAGTGAGCAAGGCCCTCGCCTAAAGCACAATATCTAAAAGGGCTCAAAAACCTCAGTCATCAAGATAAATCATATTCGAATGCAACATTCTAAAAAATCAGAAGTAATGCAAAAAGTCCAAGATGAACAAAGCAGCAACAATTTAAACAAGAAGAGGGTCAGTACCTGACTTTTCCCTTTGCCTCGTGTCCCCCGTGGCCCTGGACTCACCTGGGCACATTTGTGTCCCACTGTGTAACTTCAGATTCAGGAGGATCTTCCAAGTTGGTGGCAGACATGCCACGTCCAGGAGCAAAGCAGTGGTGGTGAGCACTCTCGGTGGTGTGCCACCCAATGGGGCTATTCAAGTCCAGCCACACCATCCTCAGGCCTGTGCAAACACTGTGAAGGATTTCAAGACAATGACCTCAGTGCGTGATGTCAAGCGCAGCCTGAGGATTCCTTTTATGTCCTTACAGGGGCTCAACATCGTGCTGGGCTCAGCTTGACTTGTGTGTGATCTGTGGTTGTAAGGCTGTGAGACCAAGTGGGCTTTAAGGTCAGACAGCTCGAATCCACATCTCACCCCCACCAGTTGCAAGTCTCACCACTCCTCGGCCTCAGTTTCTTTGTAAAATAGACGTCCTCGTCATACGTACTGTTGGGAGAACTAAAGTGTAAACCACTCAGAACCGTGCCCTGCAGATCTAGTCACTTCGGCTCATGGAGACCCCACGTGAGTCAGAGTAGGACTGTGCTCCATGTAGTTTGCAATGGCTGATTTTTTGGAAGTAAATTGCTAGGCCTTTTTCTGAGGCACCTCTGGGTGGACTTGAACCTCCAACATTTTGGTTATTGGCCTAGTGTGTTAACCATTTGCACCACCTAGGAACCCAAGTCATGCTTAAAACTACCTTTTTCGTGTGGTTTTATTTTCATCCTGGAGTTTCTGAGCTTGCCTTTCTTTTTCTCACTGAATGCCTTGATCTCAAAACCTTCCAAGCTCTGAATTGTACTGATGTCCCTTCACCCCTCCGCGTGCTGCTCTCTCTGGGTGCACTGAACACCCTCCCCTGCCTGGAATCGGTGGCTCCCACTTAATACGTGCACTTCAGATCTTCCTCCTAAAAGGTGTATGCTCCTATTTTGTTAGAGCGTGTCTTCAAATCACTTTCTAACAGTGTTGTGTGGGAAGTGAACTCTGAGTCCTCGAGTGTCTGAGCATATCTGCATTCTGATCGACACGTGGAATAAATGCTGCAACCATTTCCCTTGAAACTCGAGGCTCTGTTAACACTGTGCTGTTCAAGTTCAGTGATGTCTGATGCTCAGTTCTCTAGGGACCTGCTTGTTCTCTCCACAATCCTCCTGAGTTTGGAGGACTCAAGGATAAAGTCTTTATCCATGGGTCTCTGTAAGTTCTTAATGACCTGCCTTAGTTTGAGACTATTTTTTTCAATCAGCTCTGTATTGTGGAGGGTCACTGACTGGATCACCCATTCTCCCTTTGGTCCAGGGCATTTTCTATTCTGTCTCCTCCCCTGTTTCTTTTCTCTTCTCATTTCCTAGTAGGAGCCCTGGTGGCACAGTGGTTAAGCACTCAGCTGCTAACCAAAAGGTCAGTGGTTCAAACCCATCTGCCGCTCTGTGTGAGAAAGGTGTGGCAGTCTGCTTCCATAAAGATTTACATCCTTGGAAACCACATGGGGCAGTTCTACTCTGCCCTGTGGAGTCGCTATGAATGAGAATCATCTTGACAGCCACAGCTTTAGTTTCAGTTTTTGTTTTCTTTCGGTTCTTCCTTCCTGGGGCTGCAGTTGATGAGATGTTGGCCCTCCCGGACTAATCCTTGTCTCCGGTTTTTCTCATGTTTTAAGTTTTCTTCTGCTTTTATTCCATGCAGTAGATTTCCTGAATTTTGTCTTCCAGCACTTGTATTTTTCGTTGCAGCAATGATCTGTTTAATTTGTAAGAGCAGGTTCTTGCATTGTTGTGGCTTTTATTCTTTTTCCTTGGCATCCTGTTCTTGGTCTGATATCAGTTAGAGGTTTTGTTTTGTTTCCTTCTCTTTACTGAATGACAGTCTGTGTCCTTGGACTCATTTTTTCCCTGAGTATCTGGGCCTTTTGTTTTGCAGACTTTCCTCACCTAGCTGAGGTACCTCATATTGGAGGATGAAATGACAGGAAGACTGGCTTAGATGTAGTGTGATGGGGAGCCAACCCTTATGATGGACCCTTGGTGCCACAATATGCCACTAGCACGCATATGGCTACCATCTCTTTTTTAAAATTTTTTTATTGTACTTTAGATGAAGGTTTACAGAACAGTTTCTCATTAAACAGTCAGTACACATATTGTTTTATGACATTGGTTAACAACCCCACGACATGTCAACACTCTCCCTTCTCGACCTTGGAGGACCCTTTTTTTTTTTTTTAGTGATAATATATACATAGTCAAAGTTATACCATTTCAAAAGTTTCTACATGTACAATTCAGTGACATCAATTACATTCTTCCAGTTGTGCTGCTGTACTCACTATCCTTTTCCAAATTATTCCATCACCATTATCTTTGACTCACTGCACCCTAGGCTTCCCATCAAATCTTTTGAATTGCTGTTGTAAATTTGATCTCACATAGATAATTCTCTTTTTTTGTACCTTAGATGAAGGTTTACAGAATAGTTTCTCATTAAACAGTTAGTACACATATTGCCCTATGACAATGGTTAACAACCCCACATGTCAACACTGTCCCTTCTCAAGCTTAGGTTCCCTATCTCCAGCCTTTTTGTCCCCTCCTGCCTTCTAGTCCTTGTCCCTGGTCTGCTGTGCCTCATTAGTCCCGTTTTGTTTTATGGGACTATCCAATCTCCAGCTGAATGGTGAACCTTGGGAGTGACTTCACATCTGAGCTGAAAGGGTGTCCGGGGGCCATACTCTTGGGGTTTCTCCAGTCTGTCAGGCCAGTAAATCTGTTTTTTTTTTTTTTTTTTTTTTGTGAGTTAGAATTTTGTTCTACATCCTTCTCCAGCTCTCTCCAGGACCCTCTGTTGTGATCCCAGTCAGAGCAGTCAGTGGTGGTAACTGGCCACCATCTAGCTGAACTGGACTCACTCTGGTGGAGGCCGTGGTACTTGTGGTCCATTAGTCCATTAGTCATTTTCCTTGTATCCTGTTCTTTTCATTCTCCCTTGTTCCCGAAGGGGTGAGACCAGTGGAGTATCTTAGATGGCTGCTCACAGGCTTTTAAGACTCGAGACGCTACTCACCAAGGTAGAATGTAGAACATTGTCTTTTTAAACTGTGTTCTGCCAATTGAGCTAGATGTTCCCCAAGACCATGGTCCCCACAGCCCTCTGCCCAGCAATTCAGTCCCTCAGGGAGTTTGCAAGTGTCTATGGAGCTTCCATGACCTTGTACAAGTTGTGCTGGCTTCCCTAGTATTGTGTACTGTTTTACCAAAGATACCACTTATCTATTGTGTATTTAGTTTCCCACCCCAACCCCTCCCATCCCTCGTAAACAACAAAAATTGTCTCTTTTTGTGCGTAAACTTTTACATGAATTTTTACAATAGAGGTCTCATACAATATTTGTCCTATTGTGATTGACTTATTTTACTCAGCATAATGTCCTCCAGTTTCATCCATGTTTTGAGATGCTTCACAGATTCATCATTCTTCTTTATCATTGCATAATACTCCATTGTGTGTATGTACCATAGTTTGTTTATCCATTCATCTGTTGATGGTCATCTAGGTTGTTTCCATCTTTTTGCTATTGTGAAAAACACTAAAAATACTTGGGGTGGGTGGGAAAATCCTTCAAAAAATTCCCCTCCCCCTTGTAAGGGCAGGCCAACCTGCCAAGGAAGAAGGCAGAAGCACCAGCGGGGTGCACTCCAGACAAGGGAGGCCACTTATCCGGAGCTTTCTGTGGTGCCCTGTCCTGGAGTGTTGTCCATGGGAGGGTGGAGAGACAATAGGTATGGCCTGCCCAGAGGGTGAGTTGGAGCCCTGTGAGGAGACACCTCCTCCCAGAGTGTAGTGCCCGCAGGGGGCTTGCCTAAAGTGGTCCTGGGTTTGCCTGTCCCTGCCCATGCTTTCTGGAAGATTATCCCAGTCCTCAGGAGTCAGAGCGCACAATTACACAAATGAACAGAAACGAGGTCTTGGAGGCCTGAGAAGCCTGGAGTGCTGGGTCCTCAGATGCTGGGCTGTGAAAGCAGGGGTCTGTGGGCGGGCACTGGCCCTCAGGACCCAGCGGCCTGTGCCCTGAGGGCAGGGATATGGAGTCTGAGCCCCACAAGGGTATAGCAGAGACTACGAATTGGGGGCACATCCCTCATCTCCCCGCATCATGCCTGTTGCCCAGCCCATCACCCATCTCCCTCTTACTTCCCTGCCCTTCCTGCAGAGGGGGCTGTCCCTTGGTGTTGCCCCGGCCTTAAGGCCCCCCCAGCTCCCTGCACCTGCCTTGGTGCCACCCAAGCAGTGCCCCCAGCCTGTGAAGTGGCCTAGCAGCTCACAGGGGGCTCTGTTGCCCCTTGGGTGAGACTTGTCCCCTTTTAATATCGCTTCACCCCTAATGTGCACGATGTTTAATGTCCTAGAAATGATATTAGGGACTATGCTACAAAGCGTATAACTGTCTAGCTGAGGCCTATGAGTTTGGTCATTTGGGGTGGGGGCTGCTGGGGTGGTCGGGAAGGGCTAGTGGAAAGGGTGATCCAAGGCCCCTTCACCCCCTCCTGTCCTGGGGGTCTCCGTGTTTCCGGATTCCTCAAGCCTCCTCATGGTCCTCCTGACCAGCCTTTTCCTGGGGTTGCACTGAGGCAGGGATGGCTTTGGTGAGTCCTCTTTCTGGGACCCAAGGGCTCCATCTGCTGCTGATGAGAGGGAGAAGTGAAGGTGAAAAGGCGGGAAACTGAAGGATGGCGAGTGAGATGGGAAACCACAAGATGGCGGCTGAGCAGAGCTAAGCCACCATTTCCTCTCCTTCAAGGCCCCGGTGGGATGATGCTGAACTAACTGATGACGCTGAACTAACTCACTACAGGAGCTGCCCACCAATCCCGATGGACCACGCCCCTGAACACGCCCTGGAAAAGATCCCACCCCTTCTCTGTTTCCTCCCCACATATAAACACATATGCCAGCCGATCAGAGAGCCATGTTGGCAACGCAGTTCCCAGTGAACTCCTTTTCTTGGCCGACCAAATAAATTTTTTTTTTCTTTTGCTTTCACTCAATTTGTGTCTCAGTGTCGTGCTGAGCAAGACCTGAAGGTCTGGTAACATATTTTTGCGAGCAACCAGGAGCTCCACTCCGTGTTTGGGGTGTGCCAGTCCCAGCCTAATGAGGACCTCTTGTTCTCTCTGGACCCCTTTGGACTCTGGGTGGTTGCACTCCAAATCCAACAGTGACTCCGGAAAGTGAGGGAAGAAATGTGCAATAATCAGGCAAGCACTATTTCTGGTGGATTTGAATCCTGGCAGGTCTGTAAGGTGGTCTTTGTAAGATAGGACTAGACCCCTGCAATCTGGTGAGCACCCCTCTGGGTTCAGGGCAAGAACTTCTGTCTGAGTGCATCTGGAACAAGTGTTCTTTGTCTGTCTGTCTTCCTGTGAGTGCATAAGAGTAAGAACATGGGTAATACTGAAAGCATTCCTGAGTGTTCACCCTCAGGGCTTTGAAAACAGCCCCAGTTTGTTTGGAACCACCCTGGCCCAAGAGCTCCAAAGGCTGACACTGACTGATGGCACCCTGTTGCAGTATGTGGACGACTTACTGATTGTCAGCTCAGACGAGTTCAGCTGTGCAGAGAACACTGTGACTGTGTTAAACTTTTTGGCAGAGGCTGGGTATAGGGTGTTGAAAGAAAAGGCCCAAATTTCCCAGCAGAAGTTCACTTATTTGGGGCTTATCATCAGTGAGGGAAAGCGGGAGCTCCATCCAGACAGGAAAGAAGCTATATGTAGACTATTGCCCCTAGAAAACCGGAAACAGCTCTGAGGGTTCCTAGGGATGGCAGGCTTCTACAGGGTATAGGTCCCTAATTTTGGGCTACTTACCAAGCCACTCTATGCCCTCCTAGAAGGAAAAGAGATGGACTCGTTTCTTTGGACCAAACAAGAATCAAACAGCATTGGAGCAAGGTAAAAAGGCCCTACTAAAGGCTCCAGCGTTAGGACTTCTGGACTTGTATAAACCTTTTGATCTTTCTGTGCACGAGTATCAGGACATAGTTGCAGGGGTCCTCACCCAAAATTTGGCCCCTGGATACAACCAGTAGCTTACTGTGGACCCAGTCATCCATGGGTGACTAGAGTGTGTTAAAGTGGTAGTAGCCACTGTACAGATCCTGAAGGTAGCCGGAAAGCTAACCTTGGGCCAAACTATTTGTGTTTATGTCCCTCATTCAGTACTCAGTATACTGGAACAGAGGGGGAGTCATTGGCTATCCCAGAGTCGAATAACTCAGTACCAGGCCTCTCTAGTTGATAATCCCAATGAGCTGGTTCAATCTGCAGTCACTCTAAATCCGACCACCCTTCTCCGCACTCTGCCCCTGGGAGACCCCATCCACCATGACTATGTTCAGACGGTGGACTTAGTCTATGCCAGCCGCCCAGACCTACAGGATCAACCTCTAGCAGATGCTGACTTAAAGATATTCACCTTCGGGAGTAGCTTCATAGAGGAAGCCTCCATGTCCAACGGAGGGCGGGCTATGCAATTGTCAGCCACACTGAGGTCGTCTAGTGAACGCCCCACCCAACGGAACCTCAGCCCAAAAATCAGCTGGTTGCAATGATCCAGGCTTTGCAGTTGGCCAAGTCCAAGTGAGTGACCATTTACATGGACTCGAAGTACATATTTTCAGTTTTACATATGCATGGGGCTTTGTGGAAGCAGAGGGGGCTTTTGAATTTGACCGGTAAAGAAATTAAACACAGTCAACATATTTTACAACTTCTTGAGGCTGTGTTACTCCCCGCCACTCTGGCCGTGGTATACTGCAAGGAACATGAGCAGGGAGATACAGCAGTTGCCCAGGAAAACAAATGGCCAACTTAGACGCCAGGCTGGTGGCAAGAACAATGACCCCAGTGGTAGTCGCTGCCCTCTTTCCATACCCTAGCTTGCCACAAGCCCTGGAAGACCCTAGTTACAGTGAAAAAGACCATTATGTGTCTGATCAGTGGCAGCTCCAGAAAAAGGATAAGTGGTTCTGCACAAGGGATGGAGGCTATGCATTCCATAACACAAGATCCCCAGCATCCTAATGCACCTACACGAGGCCACCCACTACGGGCAGGAAGCAAGGTATGATTGGGTAAAGAGACACTTTCTCAGCCAGAATTTACAGGCTATTATCAGAGACTTTACTAGACAATGTGTCACCTGTCAGAAAAATACAACCCCAAGACCTTCTCGGCAGCACCAGAGGGGCCCAGTACCAAGGATATGTTCCCGTAGAAGATTGGCAGATAGACTTCACTGAGATGCCCCAGGCCCCAGGTAATTACAGAAATCTGCTGGTGTTTGTAGACACCTTTTCCAATTGGGTTGAAGAATTCCCCTGCAGGACTAAAAAGGCCACTGAAGTTGCCAAGAGACTCCTAGAAGACATCATCCCCAGGTTTGGCCTTCCCCAAACCATTGGGTGACAGCGAAACACACTTTACTGCTCAAGTCACATAACTTGTAGCCCAACAGCTAGGAATTAAGTGACGTCTTCACAGTGCCTGGAGACCTCAATCCACTGAAAAAGTAGAAAGAATGAACCAGACCATTAAAACTCATCCGGCGAAACTTTGCAGGAGACCAAATTTACTTGGGTTAAGGCCCTTCCCTTGGCTCTGTTCAGGATTAGAGTTACACCTCTAACCAAACTTATGGTCAGCCCCTTTGAGCTTAGGTACAGTCATCGCCTCCTCTGTAGCTTTTAGGAGGACTTAAATACTTTGGATCCTGAAAATACCCTGGAGGCTGAGAACATGCATGAGCAAGGCCAGCTCGCTATTAAACAATAGTTGTATTCTGTGGTGGGAGTGCTTGACTCTTTTCACAGGTACGGGATGTGGCAGAGTCTTCCACAACCCGAAGTCCCTCTCCACGTTTCGAAACCTGACAGCTGGATATATGTCAAGACCTGGAATGCTGCAGACCTGGCAGAAAAATGGAAGGCACTTTTGAGGTGTTGATGTCAACCCCCACTGCAGTCAAGATCGCTGGAAAGGGAGCGTGGATCCACAACTCTCGCATGAAACTGGCTCCTTCTCCATTATCGACCAACAAACCATGCAAAACAGTAAAAATCAGCAGGACAGCTGTCTTAGTCATCTAATGCTGCTATAACAGAAATACCACAAGTGGATTGCTTTAACAAAGAGAAATTTATTCTCTCACAGTCTAGTAGGCTGCAAGTCCAAATTCAGGGCATCAGCTGCAGGGAAAGGCTTTCCGTGTCAGCTCTGAAAGAAGGTCCGTGTCATCAATCTTTCCCTGGTCTAGGAGCTGCTCTGCACAGGAACCTCAGGTCCAAAGGACACACTCTGCTCCTGGCACTGCTTTCTTGGTGGTGTGAGGCCCCATGTGTCTCTGCTCACTTCTCTCTTTTATATCTCAAAAGAGATTGGCTTAAGATACTAATCTTATAGACCTCATCAGTATAACTGTCGCTAATCCATCTTATTACATCATAGTGATAGATTTTACAACACATAAGGACATCACATCAGATTACAAAATGGTACACAATCATACAATACTGGGAAACATGACCCAGCCAAGTTGACAGATATTTTTGGGGGACACAACTCAATCCATGACAACTGTGATAATTGGGAGACTCAGACTTTAGATGGTTTAAAGTGGTTGTTTAAGAGGAAACAGGCAATGTAGACAATTGTCCCTGTTGATTGTCATCCCCTGGTGGCTGTGCGGGTTGTTTTAGCCTTATTGGTAGTTATTTTCTGGCTTTAAATGACCTGATGCTGGTTTCCTGCTGGGCTCAATGACTGTCAACTACCTCTGTTCATAACTCTCTTCTCGCTTGCCACCCACATGTGACCTTATATCCAGTTTGTTTATCTCCTATGTCTCTCTGGGGGAGAGGCAAGGGCCCCAGAATGACAAGGTAACTATTTCATAAGTATCTTGAATGCTCTCCACTTAGAAGATTGCTAGGTCTCCTTCACCACCACCACCCCCTGCAGAAATAAAGACAATGTAGAAGCAGTCCCTGTCATCAATTAAACCCAAATACCCCACCTACTAAAAACACCACCAGATTCCTCATGCAGTGGGTCTCCCTCTTTACCTATCTTTCATTCACTCCAATATATGGGATTAACATCACCTGTATTGAGAACTAAACTTACTCTATCTGTTCACAACCCACTGAGCAAGAGTTTAATTCCTCTATTTTCAGTAAGGACTTTGTCCAACAGACTATCTGGAGTCTCACTGACTCCAATGTTAAACCCCAGACAATTGGAATGAGACAACTAGTATCCAGACTAATCTGATCAACCAACTCTGCTGCACAGTGGCAGCTACCAAGGGAAGATATCAAGGATTTCCCAAGAACTTTTTATTTGCTCCCTAACTATTGCTTGCCCAATCACATAGAGAGCTACACCCCCAGGCACAGTCCATCACCTCTGAAGCATATTTACAATGCCACAAGAAAGAATACCAAACCCCGCATGCCGAGTATACCAGCCTGAACTTTACGGTCGCCTTGCCCCAAAATTGTAGAGCAACACTTGACTTGGGCAGGCTAACGCCACCGTCAATAACGGTACCATCACTGAATCTTTATGTGTCTGAATGGATATGTCTGGATACGTGGATCTGGCTCATACCCAAATAGCAGCAGCCCAGCTTATCACTATGCAGACTATGGGTGGGCAACTCCTTGTATCAACCCTGTCACTACCACCGGTCAATGCTCCCTAGGATTTTTGTCCACCTCAGGCACCAGTGTCTGCATATACAAGGCCTCCAACCAAACCTCAAGTTATAGACAAAAGAGAGCACTAGGTTTAATTCTGGCAGGAACAGGTGAAGTAACAGGGCCCCTGGCCCTTTGGGGAGGATTTGCCTGTCATGAAGACACCCTCAATAAGCTGACTTTGTCCAGAGAAAAATTGCACAGTCCACTGCTCAAGCCATCGAAGATCAACAAAAGAGCCTTGACTCTGTGGTGATGGTGATCTCAGACCATCATATTGCTCTAGACTAGCTAGCTGAACAAGGAGGCATTTGTGCAGTAGCCAACACCTCTTGCTGCACTTATGTCAACACCTCAGGAGAGATGGAAAAAAAAAGTGAAAAAGATTTACGAGAAAGCTAAATGGCTACACAAGTACAACCAAGGCCCCATTTCACAGGATGTCTGGAATAGAGTAAAAGCTGCAATCCTGAGCTTAACCTGGTTTCTTCCCATTCTAGGACCCTTGATCACAGTCGTCCTGCTGCTTGTATTCGGCCTTAGTGTGTTTAACCTTTTGGTAAAGGTTGCGTCTTCTAGGCCCCAGAAGTTACATCTGCAGATGTTACAACAGGGGTATCACCCCCATCTTTCCTGAACCGGTTATAGCCGGAGCCCAGTTCAATGCCAGCGCCCCTAGACAGCGTGAAGTAGTTACAGAAGAATGACCTCCAGCCCATGTCCCCATCTGGCCCAGGATTTGGATCTTATAAGGGATCCAAACCCTGAAAAGAAAAAGAGGGAGTGAGGTGGGAAACTGCCAGATGGCAAGTGAGGTGGGAAACCTCCGATTTCCTCTCTCTCACCGCCCGAGTGGGACTGCACCGACCCGATGACGTAGGTGTCATTACAGGAGCTATCCACTAATCCTGATGGACCATGTATCTGCACACACCCTGATTAAGAACCCACCCCTATTCTGTTTCCTCCCTGTATATAAACCCATGTGCCAGCCGATCAGAGAGCAATCTTGGTGACAGAGGTCCTGGTGTGCTCCTTTGCTTGCCAACCAAATAAAGTTTTTCTTCTTTTGCTTTCACCCCACTTGTGCCTCAGTGTCATGCAAAGCAAGACCTGGAAGTCCAGTAACAGTAAGGAAAGCATGAAATTCTCATTGATTAAAAAAATAAAAATACATAACCTTGTCATAAAAAAGGAAACCCTGCTGGCGTAGTGGTTAAGAGCAATGGCTGCTAACCAAAAGCTCAGCAGTTTGAATCCACCAGGCACTCATTGGAAACTCTATGGGGCTGTTCTACTCTGTCCTATAGGGTCACTATGAGTGGAATCGACTCCATGGCAACTGGCTTGGTTTGGTCATAAAAAATGCACAGCCCAGGTGAGAGTAGAGGCAACTTCCGTGTATGACTCCCTACCCCAATTTCTGGAGAAATAAAGTAAAAAATGTAGCAGTCACCACCACAAGTCAAGTGCCTGTAACCACCCCTTCACACACCAAGCGCCATAATGTTAGCAAGCTGAGGAGCAATAGTGTCAGGAAGAGAAGGAAAGGAGGACCAAGAGATCATACACTGGATGGGAGAGGGAAGAAGTTACTGCTGTGCAAGGTGCCCAGATCAATGCCAAGGAAAGGCAAGGCGTGGGGAGAGGAACGGAGAGGGAGGGGGCTTTCTGACAAAGGCTCTTCTAAAACAGAGAATGCTCACTGCCCCCTGGGAGCTGGAGGCGCCGTTAGGCCCCAGGGAGAGGAACGGAGGGGGAGGGGGCTTTCTGACAAAGGCTCTTCTAAAACAGAGAATGCTCACTGTCCCTGTCACTGGGGAGTGGAGTAGCCCAATCTGCCCCCTGGGAGCTGGAGGAGACATTAGGCCCCAGAGTCCCCTCCCCACTCCCATCCATGCTTCAGGCCCCTCGTCTACCTGGGAGAACTGTGGGGAGGCGATGGCAGAGAGTCTTGTGGAAGGCGACAGTTATCCCTTGCACAACAGCTGTGGAAGAATGTGCCTAGCTCTGGGGATGGAGAGAAGGCAGAGGTTTCAGTGTGGAGGGAGATCACAGCCCCTCTCCCTCATGTGAGCAGCCCCAGAGCAGCCAGCAGCCCCACCTGCTCAGGGTTGTACCTTGCCGAGTCCACAGCTGTTCAGGCTCCCAAACCAGAAACATGAGGTCAGGGAAAGCCACCTCTGGTGATTAGCTTGGAAGGAAAGAAAGGAAGAGAAGGTAGAAGCTGACAAAATTGTGTGTCAACTTGGCTAGGCCATGATTATTTGTTAGAGCCATCCACTTGTGGTATTTCTGTTACAGCAGCACTGGATAACTAACACACATAGTGGTGGCTATAACAAGAGAAATTTATTCTCCCACAGTTTAAGAGGGTAGAAGTCCGAATTCAGGGTGCCAGCAACAGGGGAAGACTCTCTCTCTGTTGGTTCTGGATGAAGCTTCTTGTCATCATGCTTTCCCAGTGGAGGAGCTTCTCAGTGCAGGGATCGTGGGTCCAAAGGACTTGCTTTTCTCCTGGCTCTTGTTTCTTGGTGGTATGAGGTCCCCCTGTCTCTCTGCTCGCTTCTCTCTTCTATATCTCAAAAGAGATTAGTTTAAGACACAACCCAATCTTGTAGGTTGAGTCTTGCCTCATTAACATAACTGTCTCTAATCCTGCCTCATTAACATCATAGAGGTAGGATTTACAACAAATAGGAAAATCACATCAGATGACCAAATGGTAGACAATCAGACAATACTGGGAATCATGGCCTAGCCAAGTTGACACAGATTTTAGGGGGATACAATTTAATCCATGACAAATGGGGACTGCTACAAAAGGTATCCAGCTTTTTGCCAAAGGTGAATTCCTAGCTGAAGACAACATCTGCAATCTTGATATCATAACAGCATCCAAGAGCAGGTTTTCTGCTTTCAACTCTCTATGCTCACTAAACTTCTGGTGACAGTACTGCAGAGCAGACATTGGCAGAATTTAGCCTGGGTCACTTTTTCTTTCACATTTCCATGAGCCACTTGGTAATCAAGCACTCTCCTCCATTAGTGTACTCCATGAAAAAATAGAGTTTTCTCATTCTTTGACTTCTTCAAATAAATTGAGTATGTTAGGATGATTCAAAGTCTTCATTATTCTTACTTCATGGGAGACTTTCCAAAGGCAGGAGAAGTTCTGTTTAGTCTGGCCAATGATCTTGACCCTGATGCTCAGCCAAGCTTGTGTCAGGCTGGTCTGCGCTACAGCCTCTAAGCTCAGGGCCCCTACCAATGTGTAAATTTTGATGAAAGTAAATGAAAGCTTCGAGGTAAACCCTGATACTGGGTCAAGCTTGAATTCTGACTGATCCTACCCTCTATCCTCAGGGCCCCTACAAAGGAATGTGCTGATGCAGATCCTGATCCTGTGCCAAGCTTATATTATGTCCAGCATGAGGTACAGCCATTAGACTCAGAACTACTTCTGAATATTGAAACAACAGATAAGAGAGGAGGCTGGAATGACTCACAAGAGGATGGGCAAAACAAGGGGAAAGAGAAAGCAATTCATCCTGTAAGCTGACTCTATGAATGCCAGTAAATTTCCATTAGTGCCTTAAACTAGCCCAACCCAGATTTGACCCCTCCCGCATGCACAGAAGGGGCAGCTGTGACCATTAGTTGACCTCAACAGAGGACGCAGCAAGAGGTGGGAGGGATCACAAGGAAGATCATCATCCAGACCCCATTCCGAAGCAAGAGGTCCGACAAGAACCATGTCTCTTCCTGTTTCCTGGCCACCATCATTCCTGCAACATCTTCCCTATGTATTCCTTCTAGAATTTTCCCAAATCACATATAAGCCCTGCTTCCCCATAGCTTGGGGAGTCGAATCTGAGGAACTTTCTCCTGGCTCCTTGCTCTGCGCATTGCAATAAAGTTACTTTCTCTTTCTCAAACGCCAGTGTCCAGATTATTGGCAAGTCTGAGAGGGCCAGACAGAACCCACCTTCTAGGGTTTGTCAACAATCCCAGCAGGGTGGAGATCTTTAAGCAGTTATTAAGAAATGGGAGGAATAAAAATGAGTATTGATGGGGTCAAACAAGTTTTTCTTAGTCCAGCACCTTCACAAGTTGGGTGGTTGTTCCTTAACATTGAAGGACCCTAAACAAATCTGTTTTATTCACCCTTGTTGGGAAGGATTTAGAAAGGTGCAGGAGAAATATGACAATGAGAAGCCTGATTCCCTATTGCCTGGGTGGATGATCTCAAATCTTATTTTGTGAATTACTAATACCAGATTCTTGAGGAACCTAAGTAAAATGGTGAGGGTGGCTACGTTAGGATCAGTCTCATTGGTTTTGAAAACAGGTAGTCTCCTACTTAAACGGTGTATTTGAGTGACCGTGAACCACACTTATGATCGTCTTTTTTTTTGTGTGTGTACTTCTTATCGTAGTAATATGTACTACATACAATGTTGCAGCGGGTAATTTACTGATGTTATTCTCAGATGTTCAGTTGCAGATGTTCAATATTATGATTTACTGATCAAAACACTGTCGTATAGTAGGCTATGGCCTGGTCTACCATGAAGTCTGTGCCGGTGTTTGTGTTGGTGTAGGGAATCATAATGGATGGAAAGTTGGGCAATGTTCAACTGTGACGAAATATGATGGTTGAACTGCGCGTGCACCTGACAGCCGTTAGGACTCCAACTCCATTGTTACAACACTGATGTCTACAAATAAAGATTGAATTTATAAATATACTGCTAATAAAAGGCAACAGTAATGAAAACAAACAAAAGGTATTCAACTTATGTCAGACTTACGTCAGAGTCATCGGAACGTAACCCAGTTGTAAGTGGTGGACTACCTGTACCGTGAAACGGAGCAGCATGTTTTGGTTGACACAGGACCCACAGCTCACTCTTGACCAATCATACAATCCCAAACCCACAAGTGTCGAGTCAATTCCAACTCATAACCATCCTATAACCCATAGCTGTCAAGTCGATTCCAACTCATAGCCACCCTATAACCCATTGCTGTCAAGTCGATTCCAACTCATAGCCACCCTATAGGACAGAGTAAAACCACCCCATAGGGTTTCCAAGGCTATAATCTTTACAGTAGCAGCTTGGGCACCTTTCTCCCGCAGAGGGTCTGCTGGGTTCAAACCGCCGACATTTCGGTTAGCAGCCGAGCTCTTTAACGACTGCACCACCAAGGCTCCTTTGATCATAACCAAAAGAAATCTGTTGCCGTTGAATGGATTCTGACTCATAGCTACCGTACAGGACAGAGTAGAACTGCTCCATATAGTTTCCAAGGAGCAGGTGGTGGATTCAAACTGTCAACCTTTTGGTTAGTAGCCAAGCTCTTAACCACTGTGCCACCAGGGTATACAGCATAGGAAATCCTATTTGGCATCTTACTGTTTTATAGGATTGTTATGAGTCGAAATGGAGTCCAGAGCACAGAAAAACAACCACCACATCGTAGGAGGGAAACAGCTCAGCTTCCAACATGTGTGACCTACAACTCTTCTCTTTTAAATTGCTTGAAACATTAAAGAAGTAGCTCTGGTCCGCAGGACCCCAGAGACTTTGAAATGGATCAAAAGGAGAGAATCAAGTTCTGTTGGAATGAAAGAAACTGAAAGTGCAGGTAGGGAGAAATACAGGGAGGGAGGGAAACTCAGGCCCAGCCTGTCCCATTCAATGCCCCGCCCCTCGCCATCCGAGGCCCATCCCGCCCCCTGCACAGCCCCGCCCCGCCCCCTGCGCCCCCCCGCCCCACTCCCTTCACAACCTGGCCTGGTACACTACACAGCCCCGCCCCGCCCCCTGCGTAGCCCCGACCCACTCCCTTCACAACCTGGCCTGGTACACTACACAGCCCCGCCCTGCCTCCTGCACCGCCCCGTCCCGTTCCCTTTACAAAAGTGCCAATCTACTACACAGCCCCGCCCCGCCTCCCAGAGTAGCCCCGCCCAGCCTCCTACGCTGACAAACCCCGCCAGCGCATAGTCCCGCCCCCCGCGCCATTTCCGGTCGAGACGGAGATGCTCGCTTCAACTATCTCACGAAGGTGAGTGTTGTGTTTCTAGTTCAGTGCAGCGCTTCGCGTCCCCTTCAGCCCCACGACCTCCCCGCTCGGGGTCCGGGGGTCCCTGCGGATGTTCAAGTCCCCGCGTCCGCCCCGCCATCGTCCCGGATCCGCGTCCGTTTCCGGTGAAAGCAGCTCCGAGCGGGTCCGTCAGGCTTTCCCGCCTCCGGCCTGGGGACCCGCGCGCCCCCTTTCCTGTCGGAGCCCCCCACCGACCCCTCCCCACCTCGCGCCCCGAAAGGGCTCGCGGGGGCCTGTCACCTGTGTCCCCGTCCCGTCCCCTGGGCTACCTGTACGGCACCGGCCGCGCCCCATGGCCCCAGGACGCCAGTCAGAAAGTTTCGTTCATTCTGTCATTTTCAGTCAAATAATCTGTTCCTGAAGCTTATCATTTCTTTAAAGTTCTATTGATATTTACTTAATTTTTACTATGAAATTTGGGTTTTCTTTTTCCCTTTCTAGGTTTACAGATTTGAACAACTTATTTATTTGAACTCCCCCCACCCCCCGATTTTTTTGAAGGTCCCTGCGTGGCCCAAACAGTGTGCGCAGGTGTACGAGTCTAGAAAGAGGTGGTTTAAATCCAGCCAGTGGCACCACAGAAGAGAGGTCTGTACATTGTAAAGGTTATATTCAAGAAAACCCTATGGAGCAGTTCTATGCTGTAACTCATGGAGAAGCTGTGAGAACAATCCATGTAGGGAAATGGGTTTGGTTTTTTTTTTCTCTCTCTTTTTGTTTTATTGTTGTAGTTGAAATGAAAGTTTACAATTCAAGTTAGTCTCTCATACAAAAATTTATACATACATTATTATGTGACCCTAATCGCTCTCCCTATATTGTGACAGCACACTCATCCTTTCCACCCCTGATTTCCCGTGTCCATTCAACCAACTCCTAAGCCTCTCTGCCTTCCCGTCTCACCTCTGGGCAGAGGCTGCCCATTTAGTCTCATGTATCTACTTGAGCTAAGAAGCACACTCTTCACGAGTATCATTTTATGTCCCACGGTACAATCTTTGAAGAGTCGGCCTTGGGAATTGTTTTAGTTCTGGGTTGACAGAGTCCGGGCGCCGGCTTTCTGGGGTTCCTCCAGTCTCAGACCATTAAGTGTGGTCTTTTTACTAGAAGTTAAGCTCTGTATCCCGCCCTTCCCCTGCTCCATCAGGGACTGTCTGTTGTGTTCCCTGTCAGGACGGTCATTGGTGGTAGCCAGGCACCATCCAGTTCTTCTGGTGTCAGGCTGATGGAGTCTCTGGTTTATGTAGCCCTTTTGTCTTTTGGGCTAATATTTTCCTTGTGACTGTGGTGTTCTTCATTCTCCTTTATTCCAAGTAAGTTGGGACTAATTGATGCATCTTAGATGGCCGCCCGCTAGCTTTTAAGACCACAGACGTCACTCACCAAAGCAGGATGCAGAACATTTTGTTAACAAACGTTGTTATGCCAATTGACCTAGATGTCCCCTGAGAGCATGGTCCCCAGATCTCTGCCCCTGCTACTCTGTCCCTCGAAGTGTTTGGTTGTATTCAGGAAACTTCCTAGCTTTGGTTTAGTCCAGTTGTGCTGACTTCTCCTGTAGTGTGTGCTGTCCTTCCCTTCACTTAAGATAAATCTTGTCTACTGTGTAGTTAGTGAATAACCCTCTCCCTCCTTCCCCACCCTCGTAACCATCAAAGAATGTTTTCTTCAGTGTTTAAACCTTTTCTTGAGTTCTTACAATAGTGGTCTTATACAATATTTGTCCTTCTGTGATTGAGTAAATTCACTCAGCATAATGCCCTCCAGATTCTTCCGTGTTATGTTTCACGGATTCGTCGTTGTTCTTTATTGTTGTGTGGTATTCCAGTGTGTAAATATACCATAATTTGTTTATCCATTTGTCCATCGATGGGCACCTAGGTTGTTTCCATCTTTTTGCTATCGTCAACAGTGCTTCAGTGAACATGGGTGTGCATATATCTGTTCGTGTGACGGCTCTTATTTTTCTAGGATATATTCTAAGGAGCAAGATTGCTGGATTCTATGGTACTTCTATTTCTAACTTTTTAAGGAAGCACCAAATCGATTTCTAAAGTTGTACCATTTTACATTCCCACCAACAGTGTATAAGTGTTCCAGTCTCTCCACAACCTCTCCAGCATTTATTATTTTGTGTTTTTTGGATTAAAGCTAGCCTTTTTGGGGTGGGATGGTATCTCACTGTAGTTTTGATTTGCATTTCTCTAATGGCTAATGATCGTGAGCATTTCTTCAAGTGTCTGTTAGCCAGCTGAATGTCTTCTTTGATGAAGTGCCTGTTCATGTCCTTTGCCCATTTTTTAATTGGATTCTTTGTATTTTTGTTGTTGAGGTTTTGCAGTATCTTGTAGATTTCAGAGATTAGACACTGATTAGTCATAGCCAAAAATTTTTTCCCAGTCTGTAGTTTGTCTTTTTACTGTTTTGGTAAAGTCTTTTGATGAGCGTGAGTGTTTGATTTTTAGGAGCTCCCAGTTATTTAGTCGCTCTTCTGGTGCTTGTGCATTGTTACTTATGGCTCATATTGTGTTTATGCAATGTATTAGGTCTCCTAGCATTGTCCCTATTTTTTCTTCCATGATCTTTATCGTTTTAGATTTTATATTTAGGTCTTTGATCTATTTTGAGTTAGTTTTTGTGAGGTATGAGATGGATATCCAGTTATGCCAGCACTATTTGTTAAAGAGACTATCTTTTTCCCAATTAATGGACTTTGGGCCTTTGTCAAATATCAGCTGCTCCTAGGTGGATGAATTTATATCGGGATTCTCAATTATGTGCCATTGGTCTATGTATCTGTTGTTGTACCAGTACCCAGGCTATTTTGACTACCGTGGAATTATAATAGGTTCTAAAATCAGGTAGTGTAAGGCCTCCCACTTTGTTCTTCTTCTTGAGTAATGCTTTACTTATCTGGGGCCTCTTCCCTTTCCATCTGAAGTTGGTGATTTGTTTCTCCATCTCATTAAAAAATGCCGTTGAAATTTGGATTGGGATTGCATTGTATCAGTAGATGGCTTTGGGTAGAATTGACATTTTAACAATGTTAAGTCTTTCTATCCATGAGCAAGGTATGTTTTTCCACTTATGTAGGTCTCTTTGGGTTTCTTTCAGTAGTG
Organism: Trichechus manatus latirostris; assembly: GCF_000243295.1. Lineage (NCBI taxonomy): Eukaryota > Metazoa > Chordata > Mammalia > Sirenia > Trichechidae > Trichechus > Trichechus manatus. The sequence continues at coordinate 8,124,279 of NW_004444056.1, read as the reverse complement.
TCTTGTAGTTTTCATTGTATAGGTCTTTTACATCTCTGGTTAGATTTAGTCCCAAGTATTTTATCTTCTTGGGGGCTATTGTAAACAGTATTGATTTGGTGATTTCCTCTTGGAAGTTCTCTTTGTTGGTGTAAAGGAATCCAACTGATTTTTGTATGTTTATTTTGTATCCTGACAGTTTGCTGAAATCTTTTATTAGTTCCAGTAGTTTTCTTATGGATTCTTTGGGGTTTTCTGTGTAAAAGATCATATCATCTGCAAATATAGATTCTTTGACTTCTTCGCTACCAATTTGGATGCCCTTTATTTCTTTTTCTAGCCTAATTGCTCCGGCTAGGACCTCCAATACGGTGTTGAATAAGAGTGGTGATAAAGGGAATCCTTGTCTGGTTCCCATTGTCAAGGGGAAGGCTTTGAAACTCTCTTCATTTAAGATGATGTTGGCTGTTGGCTTTGTATAAATGCCCTTTATTATGTTGAGAATCATCTTGACTGCACCTGTCTTAATCATCTAGTGCTGCTGTAACAGAAATACCACAAGTGGATGGTTTTAACAAAGAGAAGTTTATTTCCTTACAGTAAAGTAGCTAAAAGTCCAAATTCAGGGTGTCAGCTCCAAGGGAAGGCTTTCTCTTTCTCTTGGCCTTCTCATCAGTGTTCCCCCAGACTAGGAGGTTCTTGGCGCAGGGACCCCGGTCCAAAGGACACGCTCTGCTCCGGGCACTGCTTCCTTGATGGTATGAGGTCCCCCTGTCTCTCTGCTCACCTCTCTTTTATATCTCAAAAGATTGCCTCAGGACACTATCCAGTCTTGTAGATCAGGTCCTGCCTTACTAACACAACTGCCACCCATCCTCCCTCATTAACATCATAGAGGCAGGTTTACAACATACAGGAAAATGACACAGTACCAGGAATCATGGCCTAGCCAAATTGATACACATATTTTTGGGGGGACATAATGCAAACCATGACAGCACCTAACAACAACATGATTTTAATAGTGTAAAAATTGTAACTCATTATGTATATGCATATATGTGTGCCTATATAATGACCTTTTAACTGATTCTTTGTTGTTGGTTTTTAACTTGTTTCAGTTTTCTCACTTAGGAAACCCTCAGCCAATGTCCTTTCAGTGCTGTCTATTTTACTTGCCTTTTTGATTCTTTGGGTTCAGTTCTAGAACCCAACCACCTACATTCTGCCATTTAAGATGTATGACCCAAGGCAAGTTAGAGTCTGTGAGATAGTTTTGTTTCTCTCTCAAGTGAGAACAGATCCTTTCTGTTATGATCACAAGGTTAGATCCTAACCTTTCTTTAAAGCCTCTTATCGACTCTTTGTCGTCCATAATTGGATGGATTGTTTCTCTGTTTCATCTGAAAAATTATACGTTGCTTGGTAGATAGAACATATTATTTATCGTTTGGTTAAAGGAAAACATTTGTTGAATTGTTTTTTCATTTGTATATTTCTTTTATCATCCACAGAAACATAAAATCCGCAATGAATCTCATATCCTCAGTACCCCTTAAGCAGTAAAGTAACTCCCCATTCTCTCCTCCCCTGAGTCCCTGGTAGCAACTAATAAACTTTGGTCCTTATGCTTTAATCATAGATTAAAATTAGGGATGTATAACTTGCTGAAAATTATATGGACCCAGCCATACCCTTATCTCAATCAAAACTTATTCATATGCCTCTTGCTTCCCCTCATGTTGTGTGAAAATAAGAACAGCCCTCCTGCCGCCCATCACCACCACACTGTGGACTGTTGGAGAAATGTGTTTCATGTTAGCTGCCATTGATATACATGGATTTGTCCCCAGAAGGATTGGGTGTGCTTGTGTCCTGCTCAGAGGGCTTTGTAAAGGGGCATAATGTTGACGAACTACAGGAACCTGGTCTGCCTGGGTGAGGTGGAAGTCAAGACCTGCCCTTGGATGACTTTGCATTTTCCATTGTGAGTCTATTGAGAGCCTCTGCCTTTCTGGACTGAGTTTCCCTTCCCTTCTTTATAGGAATGATTGAGGCTTTGTTGATTCAGAACTGAAGAACTTCATAGTGTGCCATCTGGACTTTGACCTTCTTCTTTCTTTAAATGATCTGCCCTGAGTTGATGGTGGTTCCAGAACTTGAGTGTGCATAACACCTGTGGCCAGCATTTCAAACACCCGGTGTCCTGGTTACTGTCCTCTGCTTTTGATTTAGTAGCTCATACACGAGTGCTTAGAGGTCTGCACCTTTACAATGATCCCTAAGCGTTTAGAAAGAAGAAGGCAGTGACTGCTTAAAAAAAAAAAAAAAACAGAAACAAAAATATTGTGGTAAAATATGTATAGCTACTTTTGCCATTTTCACCATTTTTAAGTGTACAGTTCAGTGAAATTAAATACATTAATAATGTGCAACAATCTCCACCATCTAATTCCAAAACGTTTTCATCATTTCAAACAGAAACTCAGAACCCCTTATGCTATAAGTCCCAATTCCCTCCTCCCTGAGTCCCTGGTAGGCACTAACAAGACTTCGGTGTCTGGTTTGCCTCTTCTCCTTATTTCATGTAAGTTATACCTTATATCTGTCCTATTGTGTCTCACTGATTTCACTTAGCATAATGTTTTCAGGGTTCATCCATGCTGAAGTGTGAACAAAATTTCTTGTTTCTTTATGTATGAATAATATTTCATGGTATGCTTTTTTAAATCCATTCAGCTGTTGTTGAACAAGTGTTTCCACCTTTTGGCTGTTGTGAACAATGTTGCAATGAACATTGGTATAAACCCTTTGCCATCGAGTGAATTCCGACTCATAGTGACGCTATAGGACAGAGTAGAACTGCCCCATAGGGTTTCCAAGGAGCAGCTGGTGGATTCAAACTGCCGACCTTTTGGTTAGCAACCATTGCTGTTAGCCCCGTGCCACCATTCTCACCCACAGTGCGTGAGGTACCAGTTTTTCTGTATACCCACCACCACTTGTTCTTTTCCAGTTTTCTGATACTAGCTATCCTAGTGTGTGTGAAGCGGTATCTCATGTGGTTTTGATTTATATTTCCCTAGTGACTAGATGACATTGAGCATCTTTCCATGTGCTTGTTGGACGTTTGGTTATCTTCTTTGAAGAAAAGTCTACTTAAGTCCCTTGATCATTTTTTAAATTTGGAAGTAGATCCCCAGGCCTTTCTTCCTAGTTTGTTTTACTCTGAAGTGCCACTGAGACCTGTTCAGCATCATAGTAGCGTGCAGGTCCCCACTGACAGATGGGTGATGGCTGCACATAAGGTGTATTGGCCTAGAATTGAAGCCTGGTTTTCCATGTGAGCAGCATTAATTCTACCACTGAAGAATGTCCCCATTTTCCATTATGATAAGGGTGGCTATTTGACACAGAACTTATCAGTAACAAGAGAAAGTCACTGGGTCTCATCCTTTCCCATGTAAACAATGTAAACCTAAGAAGAAGAAAATAGGCTTTTCCTTCATCCTTCAGTCTTACTCTTTCTCATACAGCAGTCAGCTGCCACAGTGAGAATGCTGGGGTGTGGTGATGGAGGCAGAGCAGGCAGGAAGGAGGAGCCTGGGTCACTGATTGCTTCACAGAGCACCTGTCACATCCGGCACTGTAACCTCTGGACTTCTTATTATAGACAAAATGATAAAAGTCATACTTGTTTCTGTTTTCCAGGGTCACTGGGGTGTCCTGTACCTTAGGTAATAAGCCTCGCAGGGACCGGAGGCTGGGAGAGGCAAGCAGGGCCTGGCTGGAACGCTGAAGCCAGCTGAGGGGTGAGGGGAGTGGACAGGGTGGTGGGCGGGCTGGGACAGGGCATCCATGATAGAATGTTCTCTCCTTCAGTTATAGGCTCCAGAGCAGTGAGTGTTTGGATGTGGATACCCCAGGAGTCTTGTGAAAATGTGGGTTTTTATCTTGGGTTGGGCTGGAGATTCTCTATATCAAACAAACTCTCAGTTTATGCTGAAAATAACTATTGCCACTGGTATACAGATCAACCGAGAGAGAAAAATCTACACAGAGACTAAGAAATAAAACAGGAGCTGTCAGCTAGGTGAGGTGGAGGGGAGGAAGGAAATGGGAACAGATGTGGGGGGCAGCTCCTTAGAGAAAACTTAGTGATTTTCTGATTTATTGGTTGATTGATTATTGTAAGGTTGAAAGAGAATGTTTCCAGATATCTGGAATGACTGGTGGTGTTATGGATAGAGAGTGAAGGAAAAAAAAATTAAAAATTCAAGGGGAAGAAAAAAATGTTAGTTGCAAAATCAAGAGGAAAAATATTAATCACATATTACCATGGTATAAATGAAATCAAAGTTCTAAAAAGAACAGCACAACAGAAGAGTTTCAGCTGCACATAATTACAAGTCAGTGATGCTTGATGAGTTCATTGACTTGAACTGTAAAAATGTATGCTCCTGAAAATTCACTAATATTACTATCAGAGTGTGTGGGTTGTTCTACAAAGATGAACCCTTCATAGGTGAACCCTCAGCCTAAGCTTTGGACTCCTGACACTGTGGAGGAAGCCAGGTTCACGTTCCAGCCTAGGTAGGCCTGGATGCCTCTCGTGCTCTGGGATGAGGAAGCCCCTCCTTCTGTGACATTGTGGCCAGAGGAGGAGGCCTGTGGAGCTGCATGAAGAATGCAAGTGTGTGCTCTGGAAGGCTGGGGCAGGATCTGCCTTAAGTGCAAACGCCCTCAGAGTGGAACATGGCCTTGAGCCTGGGGGGAAGTCCTGTCCAGGGAAAGAGCTGAAGACCAGGAACCTGTCACTTCCTCCTTATTCACCACTGTCTCCTTCCATTTCAGGTCCCAGGTGTGACGCAGGGAGAGTTAGTCCAACCTAGGTAGCTGGGGACGGAGGGCAACCTTGCAGATCCATGAAATCCAAAGTAAGGATTTTAACTGCTGTGACTGGTGTGTGGACCAAACATCATCATCTGCCTCCAAACTGCCTAGTGGCTCTGCTTCCCCTGCCATCCCTCTTACTGAAGTGGCTTCTTGGGCTTAGAGAGCACATTCACTTAGACTTCCTGAATCTGGAGCTAGGAAATGGTGAGTACTACAAAGATCTGGGGTACTGTCACTCGAAGGGGTGAGGCTGGATATGAATTATTGGGGTAGAGTGTCCTCCAGGCCTTGAGGTTCCTGAGTGAGGTAAATAGGTGGCAAAGGAGACCATGTAACTGAGCCCTAAGAGGCATCCTGGAGCGCAGCTCCACTGTCACTGGGTCATTCCTCTACATGTGGATATTCAAGCCTTGGATGCCTGGGGCTACCTTCCTTCTGTGACTCTTAACGCATCATGGTGCATAAATGTCCCCATCCTGGGCCTTGGTTCTCTGTGTTGAATGACAGAACCTCCTGACCAGAGTCTGAAGACGGAGCAGCTCTGGCTGAGGATACTGAGCCCCAGATCCTCCAGAGCCATCCTTGTCCCATCCCTGCACAGTTTTCTTGGCTTTTCTGAGGCACTGGAGTCTTGTCTTTGCAGTTCTATAACTGTAGCTCCACCTCTCACACTGTGTGATGTGGTAGAAAACTGGGGAGAGTGTTGGTAGCAAAAGACCCTGACTGTTAATGGGGTCCTGGTTAGGGCTTGATCCTCTCATAAATTCACCAGTGAAAAGAGGCAAAGGACAGTCCAGCTGGTTCATGTGTGGGGTCTCCAGATCCATCCTTCTTGGAGGGACGCTCTTTCTTTGAGGCTTGCTGGTGTGTGGGAAGCATGTTTCCCCAGTCTAAGTCTTTTTCCTCCCACCCATCTCTGCCTAGAGCTGGAAGTGAATCCTTGTAATTTTCACTTGCTCTCCACAGTCTCGGATAACCAAAACGAAACTCGTTGCCGTCGATTCTGACTCATAGCGACCCTATAGGACAGAGCAGAACTGCCCCACATGGTTTCCAGGAGCACCTGGTGGATTCGAACTGCCAGCCTTTTGGTTAGCAGCCATAGCTCTTAACCACTATGCCACCAGGGTTTCCACAGTCTTGAATGGGAATCGAAAATGAGTGTTCTTTTTTTGCTAGACAAGCTCAGCATATGAGATGGTGTATTTAACTTCTTGAGTTTGCAATTTCCGTTGGAAGAAAATTTCTAGATCAGTTTGTTTCTACTGACAGTTTTTCAATATAATGGATATAAACTTTTCACACTGAAAAATGCCTATTTTAAGTGATGTAAGAGTTAAAATTCTAAAGTAAAACACGTTATTTCTCCTACTTGGTTACACAAAAGTAGCTTGGCATTTACACTAGTCTTCTAATTAATACACTTCCCTGAAGTTTTTATAACAGTAGATAGATTAAATCTAATTTCTTGTAAAACTTCATAATACTGTATATGGTTAATCTTTGTTTATTGTTTTTGACCATACAGCCACAAATGAACATTTGATTGTGTCCAGCATTTTACTCTTAGAAACGTTGCTCTAGTGAATATAAGGTAAATTTCTAAGGTCCAGGTATCAAACATTGAGACATACAAGCCCTTCTGAACTAAGACAAGTTAAATCAAAATGATAGAGTTTTCACTTGACTTTATAAAATTATTATGTGAAAATTGTATTTCTTTCCTGTTTTAAGCCATTGCTTTAAGCTTCTGTTGTCAACTATCTCATAAACTAGGAGTGGCATAAACTGTTCCTTGTGTAGTTTAACTGATAGGCATCTAAATCCCTGATAATAAATAGACGTTGTCAGTTCTTATGGCCTTCCAGTGTGTCCCACCCTGATGTCATCTACCTCCTGCTTGGAGATTATTGCTATCTGCATTTGAGACGTTTATTATTATTACAATTATTATTTCTGCTATTATGGCTTTGACGCCCAAGTCTTTTTTTTTTTTTTTTTTTAAATTACATTGTTTTTTTCAGTGAAGGTTTACACAGCAATTTAGGTTCCCATTGAACAATTTCTACGCAAATTGTTCAGTGACATTGGTTACATTCTTCGCAGTTTGTGAACGTTCTCACTATTTCTGTTCTGGTTGTTCCCTTTCCATCAGTCTAGTTTCCCTGCCCCCGTACATTCTTATCTTTGCTTTAAAATAATTGTTGACCACTTGGTCTCATATAGCTGATTTTTTAATGGAGCACAGCACTCACAGGCGGTACTCTTATTTCGTGAGCCAATATGTTATATAGCTAAAAGGTGACCTCAGGCTGGTTTTGGTTCAAGGTTAAAAGAGTGTCTCAGGGCAACATTCTTGGGGAATCCTCCCTTCTCAGCCTGTACAGTAAGTCTGTTTTACTTTTTAAATTTTTTTGTTTATTGTTGTAGTTTAAATGAAGTTTACATTTCAAGTTAGTCACTCATATAAAAATTTATACATACATTTTTATGTGACCCTAATTGCTTTCCGTATACTGTAACAGCACACTCCTCCTTTCCACCCGATTCCCCATGTCCATCCAACCAGCTCCTAACCCTCTCTGCCTTCCCTTCTCACCTCTGGACAGAAACTGCCCATTTAGTCTCTTGTATCTACTTGAGCTAAGAGGCACACTCCTCACAAGTGTCACTTTATGTCCCACAGTCCAGTCCAATCTTTGAAGAGTTCGCCTCAGAAATTGTTTTAGTTCTGGGCTGATAGAGAATCCGGGGGCCATGCTTTCCAGGGTTCCTCCAGTCTCATTCAGACCATTAAGTCTGTTCTTCTTAGTAGAATTTGAGTTCTGTACCCCACCTTTCTCCTGCTCCATCAGGGACTCTCTGTTGTGTTCCCTGTCAGGGCGGTCATTGATGGTAGCCGGGCATCATCTAGTTCTGGTCTCAGGTTGATAAAGTCTCTGGTTTATGTGACCCTTTCTGTCTCTTGGGCTAAATCTTTCCTTGGGTCTTTGGTGTTCTTCATTCTCCTTTCCTCCAGGTAGTTGGGACCAATTGATGCATCTTAGATGGCCACCTGCAAGCTTTTAAGACACCAGACACCACTTACCAAAGTAGGATGCAGAACATTTTCTTAGTAAGCATTGTTATGCCATTTGACCTAGATGTCTTCTGAAAGCATGGTCTCCAGACCCTTACCCCTGCTACTCTGTCCCTCAAAGTATTTGATTGTATTCAGGAAACTTCCTAGCTTTGGGTTAGTCCAGTTGTGCTGACTTCCGCTGCAGTGCCAGCTGTCCTTCCCTTCACCTATGATAATTCTTATCTACTATCTAGTTAATAAATAACCCTCACCCTCCCTCCCTACCCTCGTGACCATCAAAGAATGCTTTCTTCTGTGTTTAGACCTTTTCTTGAGTTCTTATAATAGTGGTCTTATACAATATTTGTCCTTCTGTGACTGACTAAATTCACTCAGCATAATGAGTTCCAGCTTCCTCCATATTATAAGATGTTTCACAGCTTCATTGTTCTTTATCGTTACATAGTATTCCATTGTGTGGCTGTAACATGTTTATCCATTCGTCCGTTGATGGGCACCTAGGTTGTTTCCATCTTTTTGCTGTGGTGAACAGTGCTGCAGTGAACATGGGTGTGCATATATCTATTTGTGTGACGGCTCTTATTTCTCTAGGATATATTCCAAGGAGCAGGATTTCTGGATCGTATGGTACTTCTATTTCTAGCTTTTTAAGGAAGCACCAAATTGATTTCCAAAGTGGTTGTACCATTTTACATTTCCACCAACAGTGTATAAGTGTTCCAGTCTCTCTACAACCTCTCCAACATCTATTATTTTGTGTTTTTTGGATTAATGCTAGCCTTGTTGGAGTGAGATGATATCTCATTG
>NW_004444056.1:8101244-8115415 GCF_000243295.1 Trichechus manatus latirostris | reverse complement strand
GTTTTTTGGATTAATGCTAGCCTTGTTGGAGTGAGATGATATCTCATTGTAGTTTTGATCTGCATTTCTCTAATGGCTAATGATCATGAGCATTTCTTCATGTGTCTGTTAGCCGCCTGAATATCTTCTTTGGTGAAGTGCCTGTTCATATCATTTGCCCATTTTTTAATTGGATTCTTCATCTTTTTGTTGTTGAGGTTTTTCAGTATCTTGTAGATTTTAGAGATTTGACTCTGATCGGACTTGTAGCCAAAAATTTTTCCCAGTCTGTAGGTTGTCTTTTGACCCTTTTGGTAAAGTCTTTTGATGAGTGTTTGATTTTTAGGAGCTCCCAGTGATCTAGTCTCTCTTTTGGTGCTTGTGCATTGTTACTTATGGTTCGTATTGTGGTTATGCCATGTATTAGGGCTCCTAGTGTTGTCCCTATTCTTTCTTCCATGATCTTTATCATTTTTGATTTTATATTTCTTTGATCCATTTTGAGTTAGTTTTTGTGGATGGTGTGAGGTATTGGTCTTGTTTCAGTTTTTTGCAGATGGATATCCAGTTATACCAGCACCATTTGTTAGAGACTGTCTTTTCCCCAATTAACGGACTTTGTGCCTTTGTCAAATATCAGCTGCTCATAGGTGGATGAATTTATGTCTGAATTCTCAATTCTGTGCCATTGGTCTATGTATCTGTTGTTGTACCAGTACCAGGCTATTTTGACTGCCGTCGTGGTATAATAGGTTCTAAAATCAGTTAGTGTGAGGCCTCTCACTTTATTATTCTTCTTGAGTAATGGTTTACTTATCTGAGGCTCTTCTATTTCCATATGAAGTTGGTAATTTGTTTCTCCATCTCGTTAAAAAATGCTGTTGGAATTTGGATAGGGATTGCATCGTATCTGTAGATGGCTTTGGGTAGAATTGACATTTTCACAATGTTAAGTCTTCCTATCCATGAGCAAGGTATGTTTTTCCACTTATGCAGGTCTCTTTTGCTTTCTTGCAGTAGTGTGCTGTAGTTTTCATTGTATAGGTCTTTTACATCTCTGGTTAGATTTATTCCTAAGTATTTTATCTTCTTGTGGACAATTGGTAATGGTATTGATTTGGTGATTTCCTCTTGGAAGTTCTCTTTGTTAGTGTAGAGAAATCCAACTGATTTTTGTATGTTTATATTGTATCCTGATACTTTGCTGAAATCTTCTATTAGTTCTAGTAGTTTTCTTGCAGATTTTTTGGAGTTTTCTGTGTATAAGATCCTATCATCTTCAAATAGAGATACTTTGATGTCTTCACTACCAATTTGGATGCCCTTGATTTCTTTTTCTAGTCTAATTGCTCTGGGTAGGACCGCCAGCACAACGTTGAATAATAGTGATGAAGGGCATCCTTGTCTGGTTCCCATTCTCAAGGGGAATGCTTTCAAAGCATCGATGTTCGTGAAGGATATTGGTGTGTGATTTTCTTTTTTTGTGGTGTGTTTGCCTGGTTTTGGTGTCTGGGTTATGCTGGCTTCCTAGAATAAATTGGGGAGTATTCCACCCTTTTCTATGCTCTGAAGTAGCTTTAGTAGTAGTGGTGTTAACTCCTCTCTGAAAGTTTGGTAGAATTCTCCTGTGAAGACATCCCGTGGCTTTTTCTTGTTGGGAGTTTTAAATTACCTTTGCAGTCTCTTCTTTTGTTATGGGTTTATTTAGTTGTTCTCCCTCTGTTTGTGTTAGTTTGGTTAGGTAGTGAATTTCTAGAAATTTGTCCATTTCCTCTAGGTTTTCAAATTTGTTGGAGTACAATTTTTCATAGTATTCTGATTCTTTTAATTTCAGTTGTGTCTGTTGTGGTATTCCCCATCTCATTTCTGTCATATCATATACGTATACATAGCCAAAGATACACCATTTCAAAAATTTCTACATGCACAGTTCAGTGACATCGACTACGCTCTTCCAGTTGTGCTGCTATTCTCACTTTAGATGAAGGCTTACAGAACAAAATAGTTTCTCTTTTAACAGTACACATGTTGTCCTATGACAATGGTTAACAGTTTCACACATTAACACTATCCTTACTCAACCTTGGGTTCCCTATCACCAGCTTTCCTGTCCCCTTCTGCCTTCTGGCCCTTGTCCCTGGACTGCTCTACCTCATTAGTCACTTTTGGTTTTATGGGACTGTCCATTCCCAGGTTGAACAGTGAAGCTCACAGATGACTTCACCACTGTGCTAAAAGGGTGTCTGGGGGCCGTACTCTCGGGGTTTCTCCGGTCTCCTTTAGGCCAGTAAATCTGGTCTTTTTTTTGTGAGAGTTTTGTTCTACATCCTTTTCCAGCTCTGTCCAGAACCCTCTGTTGTGATCCTGGTCAGAGCAGTCAGTGCTGGTGACCGGGCACCATCTAGCTGTACTGGACTCAGTCTGGTGGAGGCCTTGGTAGCTGTGGTCCATTAGTCCTTCGGACTAATCTTTTCCTTGTATCCTGTTCTCTTCATTCTCCCCTGCTCCCGAAGGGATGAGACCAGTGGAGTATCTTAGATGGCTGCTCACAGGCTTTTAAGATCCCAGACGCTACTCACCAAGGTAGAATGTAGAACATTGTCTTTATAAACTGTGTTATGCCAATTGAGCTAGATGTTCCCAGAGCAGATATTTTTTAATGCATTCTGCCACTCTCTTTATTGGTGCATTTAGTTGTTTAGTTTGTTTTTTTGTTTTTTTTTAAGGAATTTGAGATTCTGTTCCACTTTTTTCTTCCATTCTATCAGGGTCAGTCTATTGTAACCTGATCAAAATGATCGGTAGTGGTAGATAGGTACTATCTCATGTAGTTCTGGTCTCAGGGTAAATGAGGCTGTGGTTCATGTAGACTGTACTGTAGACTAATTTCTTCTTTGAGTCTTTGGTTTCCTTCTTTCTGTTTTGCTGCAGAGGAGTAGAGAACAATAGTTGTATCTTAGATGGCGGCTCACAAGCTTTTAAGACCCCAGACACTTCTTACCAAACTAGGGTATAGAACATGAACTTTGTGAACTATATTATACTAGTTGACCGAGATGTCCCACAACGCTATGGTCCTAGTCCTTCAAACCCAGAAAACCAGACCCCTGGCGTGTTTGGTTACATCTAAGAAGTATTGCTAAATGTGACACCCAAGTTGTAATCCATAATCTGTATGTTGTTTAGTTTTACCTCTTTTGAGCTTTCTGTAAATTTAATTATACCTGTGTCTGGGTTCTTCTGTGACTTGTTTTCCTCAGAATGCTTTTGAGTTTAATACATGCTAGTGTCTGTAGATCTGGTCTACCCATCTTGCTATATATGCAAGCTACCATTGTATCAATGGGCCAGAATTTACATACTGTAGAGCTTACAGGACTTGTGTGGTTCCAGTGTAACTCTTGCTGTTGTGAATATTGCTGCTCTTATTCTCTTCATTCTCTTTGCAAACTCTTAAGTGCTCTTGCACAATCATTCTCTAGTGAGGGGAAATCTCTAAATTGTACATCATAGCCATGTTCAAGTTTACTAAAAGAGCCAGTGTATTTTACAGATTTTCTCTCCCACAAAGTATGCATATATATCTTATTTTTTCCATCTGCTTATTGGAGCACTGGTGACACAGTTGCCAAGAGCTCTACTGGTAACCAACAGGTCGGCAGTTGAAATCTACCAGCCGCTCCTTGGAAACCCTATATAGCAGTTCTACTCTGTCCTATTGGGTTGCTATGAGTTGGAATCTACTTGACGGCACTGTTTTTTTTGTGTGTGTGTTTCTTTTATCTAATGAAATATTTTTTGCTCTTATAATCTGTGTATGAAGTGATATCTTTGATTTTATTGTTCAGGTACTTAAACTACTTCACTACTGAAAAGACTGCGTATTACCCACTGTTAACTTATGTCTCTGTGACTTTTTAGAGTGACGCAGTGGTTAAGAGCTCAGCTGCTAACCAAAAGGTCAGCAGTTCACATCCACCAGCCACTCCTTGGAAACTCTATGGGGCAGCTGTACTCCGTCCTATAGGGTTGCTATGGGTCGGAATTGACTCGACAGCAACGGTTGGATTTTGGGGGTTTTTTTTGTATAAACTTTGGAAAATTTCCCCCTAGTATGTGACTTATCTTCTCACTCATTTTTGCTGCCCTTTGATGAATTGCTGTAATTTAAATATAGTTGAATTTGTCAGTCTTTTCCCTTATGTCTTGATCTTCTTGTTTAAGATTTTTTCTCTATTCTAATTTTGTAAGATCATTTGCTTATAACTTCTGAAAGTGTTATAATTTTACATTCTCGTAATTAAAGCTGATCTACCTAGAATTGGTTTTTGCATATGGAGTACATAGGAATAGACTATTCCAATTAGATAATTATTTGATAAGCAACGAAGATTTTCCTTCTCCTTGATTCTGACTTATGGAGACCCCATGTGTTTCAAAGTAGAACTGCACACCAGAGGATTTTCATTGGCTAATTTATGGGAAGTCGACCGCAAGACTTTTCTTCCCAGGTGCCTGTAACTTTCCTTCAACCTCCAGCCTTTTGCTTAATATCTGAGCACTTAATCGTTTACACAACCCAGAGACTCCAATTAGTTGATTCTGCCCCACATATTAAATCGTGAGTGCTTTCTACTACTGCCCTGCAGAGCTTGTTGTGTCAACTTTCTATAGATATTATTGGACCTTTTCTAGGACTGTTAATTTTGTTGGTCTATTATGTATTATAGTGATACTGTTCTGTCTGATATTTTTTATGTCCATTTTTAAAATAAATATATGTGAATACAATTACATATATGATATATGTGGACAAGCCCACGCCTTCTTCTTTAGAATATCTTGGGTATTGGTGGACATTTACAATTACATATACATTTTTAAAGAATTTTTGTGAAGTTCAAAAAGAATAAAATTGGTTAGAATTTTATGGAAGTGCATTGAAAATAATGATCTATTTGTGAAGAACAGTTGTCTAAGAGCGTGCACTATCTTTTCATTTATCTCAGTCTATTTGTGTGTCATTTAATAATTTTTATAATTTTTTTCATTAGGATCTCTTATTAACTATACTCCTTTTTGATACATTTTACCCTAATTAAAAATATATGAATCTTTTAAAAATTAATTTCTTAATTGCTAGTGTGTATAAATGAAATATTTAAAATAACCCTTACCTTGATGTTTGTTTTGTAATCTGAATACTCTCAGCATTGTAATCATGTGGACCATCTTTGGGAGTTCTACATATACAATTATTTAACCTGAAAGTATAGATTGGGGCTTATTTTTTCCTTTTAACATTCTTATTTCTTTACCTTTTTTCTTTTTCATTTTTGGTATGTATTGGCTACAACCTCTACGGTAACGTTGAATAGGAATGGAATAATGGATGTCCTTGTTTTTTACCAGCTTTTATGAGAAAAGTGTTGATGTTTTCTGCATGTATGTGCTTTGCTATACAGCTTTTGTGTATGCCCATTTTCATCATTTCTTATCTGATTATGGTCAAAACACTCTAACATGGCTCCCAGCTTTTACATTTGCCCCCAAACATAGGTTCTTTAATTAAGAGCTGTCATATCATTTTCCATCTCTGATCAAAGGTGTAAAATTGCTCTGCATTTCACTTATATAAGAAGCCGGAGTCTTTTCATAAGCCAGCACTTTCCCCAGAACATGATATGCCCACTGGCTCTGGTCATCTCTCCAAATTCCTCTGCTGTTGCTGTGCAACATCTCATGCTGCTCTGGTCATCCTGGCGTTTGTGTCTCCCTAAAACATGCCAGACACACTCCCACCTGCTGGCCTGTGCTCTGGCATTTTCTCCTCCTGGAACACTCTATTCTCAGCTGTCACTTCGGTAATTCTTTCACATCTTTCAAGTCTTGGCTCTGATCACTGTTTTCAATGTATTACTCTATTGGGGTCTCAGGACAAATTATTGCCCCCAAAACTGGAGGGACACATAGGCAGTCTGCTCCTGGGCTTCTGCTCTGGAATGATTCTCTGTATCTGCCTATGTGTCCCTCCAGTTTTGGGGGCAGTCATTTTCCTATGACCTCAAACTCTTGGTTCATTATGTTCAGGTTTTTTCTTGAGGATGGGAGTGATGACTTCCAAGCTCTTTACTTATCTGACCGAAATCTGAAAGTCTTCATTTATGTTTTGTATCATTACTATTGTCTGTTTTCTTTTACTTTCTTGATAGTATTTATTCATGCTGCTTTTATTCTTCCAGTGCCCCAGTTTAAGTTTTGCTAATGACCGATTCATTTTTTGATTAACCAGTGTATCTTCCCTTTCCCAGCCATGAAGGTCAGTGGCACTCTTTCACTGCTATACTCCTTCCCTGGAAGTTGTTAAAGTTGATGAGCATCTGAAATGTATATCAGTGTTTGCAAAATCATCACAGAGCACCTCCAAGTTTTTATAATTAAAAATATATTAATTTTTCCTTACCAAACCAGGTTTCACTAGATTGTGTTTCCTAAAATGATTATTTTGCTTTTCCCTGCACTAACTCACTAAAAATAAACATGCTTCTGTTACTGCTTATTCCCTGATCATGCTGTATTATTCATAGAGCTTACCACCACGTGACATTATGTTGTTTTTAGTTGCTCTCTTAGGTATCTAGTGCGGCTATTACAGAAATACCACAAGTAGGTGGCGTTAACAAACAGAAGTTTATTCTTTCACGGTTTATGTGGCTAGAAGTCTGAATTTAGGGCACAAGCTCCAGGGGAAGGCTTTCTGTGTCTGTGGACTCTGGGAAAAGGTCCTTGTAATCAATCTTCCCCTGGTCTAGGAGCTTCTCAATGCAGGGACACCGACAAAGGATGCAGTCCGCTTCTGGATCTTGGTGGCAGGAGACCCCCTCGTGCCCCTCCCTCCGCCTCTCTCTTTTATATCTCAAAAGAGATTGGCTAAGTATACAACCTAAACCTGCATATTTTGTCCTGCTTTGTTAACATAACTGCCTCTAATCCTATCTCATTAAAATCTTAGAGGTTAGGATTTACAACACATAGGTAATCACATCAGATGATAAAATGGGGGACAACCACACCATACTAGGAATCATGACCTAGACAAGTTGACACACACTTTTTAGAGACAGAATTCCATCCGTAACAGTTGTTGTGGAGTCAGTTCTGACTCTCAGCGACCCCATGTGTGCAGAGCTCCATAGGGTTTTCAAGGCCCTGATCTGTCAGAGCAGATTGCCAGGTCTGTATTCCAAGGAACCTCTGAGTGGCTTTGAACCACCAGCCTTTTGACTAGTAGTCAAGCGCTTACTACTTGCACCACCCGGGGAACTTGACATTATATTTCGTTTATTTACTACCCATACCCAAAGAAGTTATGATCCACGTGTATCTGCATATTTCTGGTTTGTTCAGTGCTGTATCTGCTTTGCCTGTGTGAAGTAGGCTTTATGTCAATATTATCCTAAATAGTTTTAATAAATAACAGAGTCAGATGTAAAGGTGTAGTGAATTACTTAATATGGCCCTTCTAGCAATAATCTTTGTAACTCCAACCAGAAGATTGGGTGGAACCATGGTAATAAGGTATATGGAACCCTAACAAGGGGATTGGTCAGCTTTGCCATTCTGCTAGGCTTAAAATGAGCCATACCAACGGTGCAAAAAGAGGATCTCACCACCACCAAAGAAGTAGGAACAGGAGTGGAGCACATCCTTTGGACCTGGGATCCCTGTGCTGAGATTCTGCTAGACTCAGGAGACAGAGAAGATGGCAAGATGTCGAGAAGCAGCAGCAGAGGAATGGCAACAGCAGAGACAGCAGAACCAGGAGACTGACAAGAGACCAACAAGAGACAGTATAGTGGGCTTCCCAGCCCACAGAGTAAGAAAGCTGACTGCTTCCAGGCCGATGGCTTACAGGCAGAGTAGGGTGCCTCTGGGCACTTGGTGTGGCTATGTTTGCTGACCCAGAAAGCTAGAGCTGGGCACCTTCAGGCTGAGGCTTCCTGGCAGACTGGGGTGCCTCAGGGAACTTACTGGAAGAGCTAAAAGGGCTTTGTAATACTTGCCCAGGCAAGGCAGAGGACAAGGGGCCAGAGAGTGGTGGGCCAGGGGGCACAGCTGAGAAGAGACTGTCATGATGGAAGAAGTGTATCCTGAGACTTCCTGGGCATAAATTGTAACCAGTTATTTCTCTAATAAACCCCATAATCACGAGTATTATCTGTGAGTTTTGTGTGGCCATTGCAATGAATTACAGAACTCAGAGGTAGAGAGTGCTCTGGGAGAAAAAATTGGTATCTGAATTGGTAAAGATGGTGGAGAGAGGAGGCATGTCTGACATCCGCCTCATAGGAATCAGCCTTGAGCTGTTCTTGATTCTCATTCCCCCTTGTGAAGTTAGAGGAGGTCAGACACTGCCTCTGCTGCACCATTATCACAAAGGGCTTGAAGGGAAGTAGCCTTACCTGAGACACTGGGCTTTGCCAGAGGAGATCCAGGTTGTCTGAATTCAAGAGGATGTTTCCTTTGTCTCTTGTCCCCACTACCCATACCATTTGGTTAACATTGAGCAAGTGATTAATTAATTGTAACTTTCCCCGCCATAACCCATTTGAAGCAATATTTTCTTAGGAGAGGCTTGAGGAATAATGAGCTAGTGTGCTGAAAGCTTTTTGAAAATCCCTTCAGAGATTGTAGTTGCTTAATAAATGCAACATTTTATCATGAATATGTTGTAGAAATGGAAGTTAGGGTTTTTGATGGCTTTAAAATATGTATCCTGCTGCACTGCAGTGGAGGAGACTTTTGAATGTGGCTCTGGATCAAAGATTGCTGTGAAACTGTCTTAGGATTGATTAGCAGTGACCTTGACAGCTTTCTTCACCCAGTAGCCTATCTGTTCTACAATAGCCCTGCTGTTCTGTAAAACTGTAACTTCAGAAGTGCCATGTAGCTGCCTTTTGTGTCCTCACTACACGTGGGAGCTAAAGGGTCAGTGGTATTTCAAAGAGGCCAGTCCTACAGCCCAGACGATGCCAGTGGTCAGGGTTGAGGTGGTCATGCTTGTGTACCTTCTAAGGGCTGTAAATATGAGAAAATTTTGGAGTGGAGCATCCACAGGGTTGGTGTGTAAGTCTATTTCTTGCAATGCACAAGTTGTGTAACAGCTAAATCCCCTGCACATCAGTGAACTTACTGGAAAATGTCTGTTTTAACCTCTTGTTCATGGTCAGCAAACACAAGGATATGCTATTATGATTCTTCAAAATTGGGCTGTTTGTCATCTTATAACATGAGTGTGTGTATGGGTGTCTGGGTTTGTGTTTGTTGAAGGGAGAGTCATAATTTCTGTACAGTAGCTTTGGGTCTCAAAGTTTGAAAATTGTGATGATATCTAGATTCTCTTGTTTTCTGTGTCTCAGCTGATACCCGTTTACCTTTGCAATACCCTTGCCTGTCTCCCTGAAGGACAGAGTGCATGACAATGCACTGGTAGAGTTATTGAAAAGTAGGTGACAGATATGTAAAAATTTGCAATTCCTCAAAATAATATTTCTTTTTTAGCAGATGATACTGTCAGCCTCTGATCACCTGGAGTTCTTCAAGAAAATATGACAAGCATAGTGCCTTCGGTTGGGTTGCCCTTTGTGCAGTCCACTGGGGCCCCCATGGCTGGTGAGGGGCAAAAGGAAAAACTGGCAGTCCTGCAGTGTTTCCCATTTGTTAACATTTCATCCTCTCACCCTGTGCTTCATGTTTTGTTAAATATTCTGCTGGGTCCTGTGCAAGGAGGTGAACTTTTGTTTTCACAAGGAGGAAATGATCCAAATGTGGAAATAGAGCTTCACTCTATTTCTCCAGTTGATGCTATGTGTTCTAACTATTCTAGACCTTAAAGGTAGAGAGGAATGAGACAACAGTTGGTCACATCAGACTGTGGAGAAGTAAGTTTATTGTGTTGGAAGGATTATTAAGTCTGTGAGACAGGATGCAGTCCGTGAGGAAGTGAATGTAGACATGAAGGGATGAGGCTGATGGCTAACCCCTATCCTAGACCTTAGTAGAACACAAAACCTGTGTCTAATCCCCATGAAATCTCAGTTCCCAAGGACTGTCAGCCTCACCATTCCTTTCACACACACTGGAGTATGTAGTACCTTGCTAAACCAGGATATGTTTGAATTTTTAGGACTCAGTGGCTCTTGAGGATGTGGCTGTGAACTTTACTCAGGAAGAGTGGGCATTACTGGATCTTTCTCAGAGGCAACTCTACAGAGATGTGATGGTGGAAATCTTCAGAAGCCTGGCCTCAGTAGGTATGGATTAAAAAAACCCCAAACCCATTGCCGTCATGTCGATTGTAACTCATAGTGACCCTACAGGACAGAGTAGAACTGCCCCATAGGATTTCCAAGGAGTGCCTGGTGAATTTCAACTGCTGACCTTTTGGTTAGCAGCTATAGCTGTTACTTTTTAATTTTTTTAAATTTTTTTGTGACCAAGTATATCATTCCCATCAATTTTATTCCACTACGTGGGCCAAGGAATAGGAAAACATGTTAAAAAGACCAGTGTGGTCATTTGCTGTCTGGAACATGCGTATCTTGGCTTCCTATGAATACAGAGCTGTGTGTATTAAACTGACTTCTCATTTCAATTGTGATTTATAAAAGCCTTAAGGCTGTTTAAATGTAAATGTGAGTGTTGACTTCAGGGGTTTCTTTGGTACACACAGAAAATATTTGTGGTTTGGGACCATGTAAAGAGTCTTGCTTTGTTTATTACCAATTTGACATGATTATTTTGCTACAAATGAATTCACACCTGCCAATACCCAGAGACCCTGAGGACCAAAGTATTGGCTGAGTGTCAGGGAAGTGTTCATTGCTTCTCCCTGTCTTCCCTAATGATATGCCTTTCTCCATGATTACCACGTCAGCTACACCCATTTGTTCTCCCAGAGTAGCAAGAGGAAGACCTGAGGAGAGTGCAGATAGCACTTGTCCCGGACCACTGTGTCGGGGGCACCAGGAGGCAAGAATAGTTTAAAGGACTGGGCCTGCATGGAGGGAATGAGATTTGAAAAAATCAATTAGAAAAAGTCTCTTTTGGGTTGAGGAGTATGTACTTCACAGATACCTGAGCTTTTTTGAATTTTATCAGTCCTGACACACCTGGTTCATGGAGAAAGACTGTCCCCTTTTCCTCTTTTAATGTTCCGTGTTCATTGTGTCCAATTTGTACTGTACTCTTCTAATTACACCGTATGTATGTCACCATGACTCTCAATCTTCATGGAAGTATTTCCTAGTAAATTGCATTCTCAACATTGCCAAAGTACGGAAACAGCAAAATGTGTCAGAAGCTTTCTTTGCTCACAGCTACCTTTTCCCTCTGAGTATTTTCTTTCCTTTTTCTTTCATGTTGTGAACCTCACCTTAAATCATTGGTCAGCTTCTCAAAACCTTATTGATGGAGACAAGCTATCCACTGAAAATATAATAGTACGACTCATGAAAAATGACAACTGTTCCTCGATGGTAAAAGTCCACGAATTGCCTATCACTGAAGATAAGGATAACAACCAGAAAACACTTGTGAGGTGAGTATCATTTATGTGAGAGACAGCAGTGCTTCATGAGAGAGTCTTAAGAAGATATAATGACATTAAAATATTTATATATCTAAGGAACCTAGGTGGGACATATGGTTAAGCACTTGATTGCTAACCCAAAGCTTGGCAGTTCAAACCTATCTGGTGGCTCTGTGGGAGAAATACCTGGCAATCTGCTTCTGTAATAATTACAACCAAGAAAACCCTATGGTGCGGTTCTTCTCTGTCACATGGTGTCACTGTGAACTGGAATTAACAGCACTTAACAAGAACTATATATATACATATATATGTATACAGACACAGCCTCACATGCATATGTGTATACACACACACACACACACATATGTATGTATAAAAACCCATTGCTGTCAAATCTTTTTCTGACTCATAGTGACCATATAGGACAGAGTAGAACTGCTCCATAGAGTTTCCAAGGCTGTAATCTTTAAGGAAGCAGACTGCCCTATCTTTCTCCCTCGTAGCCGCTGGTGGGTTCAAACTGCCAACTTCTTGGTTAGTAGCCGAGAGCTTAACCACTGCAGCAGCAGGATTCGTAGGTTTTTATGCACATATATATACGTGTATATATGTACGTACGTATATGCACACACACACAGGCACACACCTGCTGGTCACTTTTCGACATGTTTAAGTTCCAAAGACAAGATCTTTTTGCCGAAATCGGCATTATGTGAAAATGAAGGATTTTTTTTCCTGTTTTTAGACCATTTGTCAAATTATATTTAGAAAATATGATCATACACATAATAACAGCTAAGATTTACTAATGTACTCGTTACTATGATGAGTCCATTTATGAATTATTCCTCTGAAGAAGGAGGCTTGGAGGAGACAAAGCTGGATAAAGCTGTGCTGTGTCCCTGGAGGGCCCACAGCTTAACCACTTCACCTTTCTCCTGTGCTTGGTCAGAGATCCCTTTGTGGAGCTGCCTCCAGGGCTCCAGTCCCACCCCTACGAGCTCTGCATTCCAGATCCCAGAGCCTATCCTGCTCCTGGCCTGGCGAGTCACCAAGGCTCAGGGTTTTGTGAGTGAGCTGTGAGCCTAGCTACGCAATCAGGCCCTGTTCACCTCACTTTGGCGTGTCATTAAACTCGCAAACATTTCTTCCAAATACCTTCTCTGTTGCAATTTCTTTCCTAGCTTTCCACACCCCTACAGTTTTGAGTTGCAGGGCCTCAGGTTGCATAGGATAGAAACCCAGAAGAGGTGCCTGCTGGCTGAGCACTGCGTGTGCATCCATCTGGAGGCTCTGGCCACAGAGGAGCCCGGCCCTGTCCAGCAGCTGGATGTGGCAACCCTGCCAGCAGAAGGTACCAGAGGGTGCAGGGTAGCACTGCCCAGGTTCTCTGAGGCCACTCTGAAACCCTCTTCATTAATGTGCAAAATAATAGAGTTTTCCAATTTTCACAAATGCGAAATTTCAGATAATGAGGTAGTTGATAAGTGAGGAGTAGGGATGTCTGTGTATGTGTGTGCATCTCAAATCTGTTGTCTATTCTGACTCTTGGCGGTGCTGCTGGGTGGGTTTGATCCACCAGCCTTTTGGTCACATGGGGTCACTAAGCTGGAATCAACTCAACAGCACTTAACAAGAACAATTATATACATACATATACACACAGACACACACACATATGTGGCAGTACAAACTTTTGTGCCATTGAGGTATCTTATATGTGTATATAAAATCAGTTCTAATATTGTGTGTTCACAGAATTTTCACAATACAATGTTTTCATAAATGTGAGTCAGATATTTAATATTTGAAACATTTCACTTAAATACAGTTGTTAGAGAGCACCATACTTAGAAACTCAGTAAAAATAATGGTAGCATGTCTGCTAGATGATTTAATCTACAAAACATGAGACAATTCAGGGCAAAAAAAATACATGTTTAATCTGTATAGTAATGGTGAAATGCTAACAAATTAGTATCCAACAGCATGCTGCCTATTTTTAACAGAAGGCATATATTAGAGAACCTCTTCGAAAGTAATGAAGACAATCATTGTGGACAGACCCTCAACCAGATTCCAAATCTTTCTGTGCTAAAAAGAACTCCTGTGGAAGCATATCCTTCTGAATGCCTTGAATGTGGAAAATTCTTGATGAATCATTCATCACTTAAGCATCATATCAAATCTCACTCTGGATGCAGTGCCTATCAGTGTAAGGAATGTGGAGTACCCTGCAGTTGTCCCTGTTACCTCAGCACTGCTGTGAGAACTCTAACTGGAGAGAAATCCTATGAATGTAAGAAATGCGGCGAAGGCTTTCGTCATTCCTCAAAGCTCACTATACATATGAGAATTCGCAGTGGAGAGACACCTTATGTATGTAAGGAATGTGGGAAAGCCTTTAGTCAGTCCTCAAACCTCGCTGCACATATGAGACTTCACAGTGGAGAGAGGCTTTATGAATGTGCGGAATGTGGGAAAGCCTTTAATCTTTCCTCAAACCTAGCTAGACATATAAGAATTCACAGTGGAGAGAGACGTTATGAATGTAAGGAATGTGGCAAAGCCTTTCATTGGTCCTCAGCCCTCACTGCAC
>NW_004444056.1:8078515-8100477 GCF_000243295.1 Trichechus manatus latirostris | reverse complement strand
GAGAGACGTTATGAATGTAAGGAATGTGGCAAAGCCTTTCATTGGTCCTCAGCCCTCACTGCACATATGCGAACTCACTGTGGAGAGAGACCTTACGAATGTAAGGAATGTGGCAAAGCCTTTTGTCACTCATCAGACCTCACTGTACATATTAGAACTCACAGTGGTGAGAGACCTTATGAATGTAAGAAATGTGGCAAAGCTTTTAGTAAGTCCTCACACCTCAGTTCACATACAAGAACTCACAGTCATCAGAGGCCTTATGAATGTAAGGCATGTGGCAAAACCTTTAGTCACTCCTCAAACCTCACTAAACACGTAAGAACTCACAGTGGAGAGAGGCCTTATGAATGTAAGGAATGTGGCAAAGCCTTTAGTGTTTCCTCGAACCTCACTAAACATATGAGAACTCACTGTGGAGAGAAACCTTATAAATGTGTGGAATGTGGCAAAGCCTTTTGTCACTCCTCAGACCTCACTATACATATGAGAACTCACGGTGGTGAAAGGTCTTATGAATGTAAGGAATGTGGCAAAGCTTTTAGTTACTCCTCACAGCTCACTTCACATATAAGAACTGATAGTGGTGAGAGGCCTTATGAATGTAAGGAATGTGGCAAAACCTTTTGTCACTTCTCAGTCCTCACTAAACGTGAAAATTCACAGTGATGAGAGGCCTTATGAATGTAAGAAATGTGGCAAAGCCTTTCGTCAGTCCTTACACCTCACTACACATATAAGAATTCACAGTGGAGAGAGGCTTTCAGTAAGGATTGTGGGGAAGCATTTAGTTATTCCTCATCCCTCACTGAATACATAAGAAATCACTCCAGAGAGAAACGTTTTGAATATATGGAATGTGGGAAATTCTGTTTTGATTCCTCAAACCTCACTAATCATATAAAAATTCATGTTTTAAAAGAATTATCTATGTGAGATTAAATTTACAACAGCTACTCAAAAAGTTTGATGGGAAGCCTAGGTGCCAGTGAGTTGAAGATAATGGTGATGGAATAATTTGGAAAAGGATAGTGAGAAATAGCAGCACAACTGGAAGAATGTAATAGATGTCACTGAATTTTACATGTAGAAATTTCTGAAATGGTGTATTTTTGGCTGTGTATATTTTCACCAACAAAAGAAAAGGTACTTCAAGGTTGAGAACAGAGAGTCCTCACATGTCGTGGGGTTGTTAACCAATGTCATAAAACAATGTGTGTACTGTTTAATAAGAAACAATTTGTTCTGTAAACCTTCACCTAAAGTACAATAAAAAAAATTCACGGTTTCAAGAGCCTTTATAAATGTAAGGAGTTTTTCTATGTATATGAATTATTATGATGAAACAACTGATGGTTAATTGCAGACATTCACTTCACCCTTTAAGCTCCTACAGATAAGGTCAGTTTCCTACCAGAACAGCTCAGATCTTCATTGTCCCTCACAACAAATGAAAATTTCTCCAGTTGTCCATAAATTATGGTTGTTGGGTTTTTTGAAGTTAGTGTCTAAACCATAATTCCAGGTTTCCTTTTTATTTCTAGATCTTTTTAATCTGTCTTACACAGAACATTCTCCTGCTTGTCTTGTAAAATGTTAAAGTGTTCAGCATTCTGATACAGTCATACCCGTGCAAGTCAGAAACCTGTCAGAGAAGAAAAACTCACTGGGTGTTTATGATGTAAGATTCTTAATAGAGAGCAAAGGAAAAGTGGTAAGCAGCCAAAGGTGGAAAACATGCAAGACCTGGTAAAACAAGGCACTCCCATCACTTTGCGGCTCACAGGTTTTACCGTATTTGTTTTATTATGATTTTCTCTAATTAGTTTGTCTTCTGTATTTTTTGTAAGGTAGATGTTGGGTCTTGCACAGTTCTAATAGAAATGTAATGCAGGTCAACGATGTACTTTAAAATATTTTAGTAGCCATAGTAGACATTTAAAAATGTAAATGTGAAATTTTTAATGAAAAATCTTATTTAAACCAATATGTCCATGTATTGTCAAGGTAAAAATTATAAATGAAATTAACTAAATTAAGATATTTATGAGGCATTTTATATTTCCTTTTTTTGTACTCCATCTTCCAGAATCCAGAAGCAGCACATTTCATAAATTTTATTGTTGAAAAGTAGGTTCACAATCACAGGTTACTCCAAGCATACTTTTCCAATAATTGAATCAAGTTTATTGTTATATTTAAATTAATAAAAATTAAAGTTTATTCAGTTTCTTAGTTGCACCAACCACATAGATTGTTGACACAACCCTATTAGTGTCTGAATGCAAAAGAAGGCCCTGGATCACTTTGTACTTTCCTCTTTCAGATCTGGAATCAACCCTTTCTCCCCAAACCTCTGGTTCCTTTTAAAAACAAACGTGTGTGCGATATATGTGCTCGGTGATAAACCGAAACCTGTTAGAATTGAGTCAGTTTTGTCTCGGCATTTCAGTGAGCATGTAAAATACATAATTTCTTATATCATATATTGATAGTCTTATTCCTAATACAAATTCAAGGTTATATATATGTATGTATGTATAAGAAATGGTGCCAGACAATGTTAAATATGCAAAATGATGCTAGACAATGTTAAACAGGCAAACTAGACTTTATTCAGTCTTGTGATAGGAAAGAGAACTCAGCATAAGTCTGAGTTCAACTCCAAGGGGTAAGGTGAGGCAAGAGGTCTTTTATAAGTTCTGGGTGTCATGGGGCACTGAAAACTTACTAATTTGAAGTTGGTAAGCAAAAATATGGCAGGAAGATAGGATTTTAGCAAGAATTCTAATGGTTTTCAGAAGTGTTTGCTCAAGGCTGATTTATTAGGCTGAAACAAGGAACATTCATGGGACAGCTAAATGGGCAAACCTTGTCACTTTCTATTATTTTACATTTGCATCTGTTTTAATAACCTTGGTTCCTAGTAATATTCAAATAGTTTCAATGTCATAATACTAAGAGTACTACTGACTAAAAACTTATTTTGTAAAGTCCTGAGTTTTTTCACCTTTGCTTTTGTACTTATACTGATTATATATTTACATTAAGGATATTAATACAAGATTGCCTTGCTTAAACGTTGGCTTGAGCACAAACTCTTGTGCATAGTTACTGATCAATTTTATATTGTTTGCTGCCATCGAGTTGGCTCTAGCTCATGGTGACCTTATTTATGTTGTTCTGTGCCATGGAGTCAATTCCAATTCATAGTGACTCCATGTGACAGAAAATAGCCCCATAGGGTTTTCTTGGCCGTAATCTTTACATAAGCAGATTGCCAGGTCTTTTTCCTGTGGAGCTGCTGGGTGGGTTTGAACTGTCAACCATTTTGTTAGTAGCCAAGTGCTAAACCATTGCACCTCCAGGGCTCCATCACCTCCTACATAACAGAACAAAATGTTGCCCAGTTCTGCACCATCTTCATGATCGTTGATAGTTTTGAGTAGTGGCTTCAAACCCAGTGGGCTCTTCTTTCAGCACTAAATCAGACGATGTTCTGTTGTGATCCTTAAGGTTTTTATTGACTGATTTTCTAAAGTAGATTGCCAAGTCTTCCTGGGCTGTTGAAGTCTGTAAGCCCCACTAATGCTTGTCCACCATGGGTGACCCTGCTCATATTTGAAGTACTGGTGGTATAGCTTCCTGCATCAGCAACATGCCAGCCACCACAGTATGTCAAACTCCCAGATGGGCAGTGGCAGTTTGATATGTTACTACATTTACTCTTTCTGTTTACATTTAATTTCAAAGTTTGTTTTGAATTATCCCTTTAACATAAAACTTTCACATGGTTCAAAACTGAAGACTGTATGACAAGATGTATTGAGAAGGCTGACTTCCTCCTATAGTACTTGTGTTCAGTTACTATCACCACCCATTGGTAACCATTTCCATTTTGCTTCCTGTGTAACCTCCCAGTGTTTCTCAGAAATATCCCTCCCCCAGAATACAGAAATATATACATGAGTGTATGTTGGTTATTTATCATGTTTTCTTCACATAAATGTACTTTTTCCCACTTAACAATATATACTGGACATCAATCTATCTCAGTTCATAGTATAGAGGAGGCCAAGGCATAGGTGTTGGCAAAGGCTATGCACGTGTGCGGTAGAGCTCAGGAGGGCTGGTGGGCTCTTCTGTCTCAGAATTTCATTGTTCATTGTGTGCTGTCAAGTCCATTCCAACTCAATGACCCTATAGACAGAGTGGAACTGCACCATAGGGTTTCCTAGGCTGTAATCTTTATGGGAACAGATCTCCAGGTCTTTTCTTCTGTAGCATTAGGTGGGTTCTAACCACTGACCTTTCAGTTAGCAGCAGAGCACTTAGCCACCATGCCAGTAGTGGGGCTCCTTCCTTGGCCAATAACCATGTGTAAATATACTGATAGTTCACCTAATAGTATCTTGTTAGGCTGTGGTCATCAAGTGGTGAAGAAAAGAACCAAACCCTGTAATGTCTTTAGTTTTTCTTTTTGCATGTAGATGGAAATTTTCACTTTTAAACATATGGTTCAAATGTTTAATATCAGTCATAAAATTACTAGCTCTTTAAGGCCCTTCTATTTATGGACAGGTATTTTATAGGGCCTAGTCTCTGAAGGAACCCTGGTGGTACAGAGGTTAAAGCACTCAGCTGCTAACCAAAAGGTCAGTGGTTAGAACCCACCAGCTGCTGTGTGGGAGGAAGATGTCTCAGTCTGCTTCTGTAAAGATTTACAGCCATGGAAACCATATGGAACAGTTCTGGTCTGCCCTTTAGGGTCGCTATGCATCAGAATCGACTCAATGGAAATGGGTTTGCTTTTTCTTTTGGTTTAATCTGAGTCTCCACTCATCTGTCCGTTTGTTGTGCTGTGGTGGCTTAGATGTTGCTGTCATGGCTGGAAGCTGTGCCACCAATATTTCAAATACCAGCAGGGTCACCCAGGTGGACAGGTTTCAACGGTGGTTCCAGACTATTAACAGACTAGGAAGAAATGCCTGGCAATCTATTTTTTTAAATTAGTCAATGATATCCTTATGGATCAGAGCAGGATATTGTCCGACAGGAATCAAACATGCCAATGATCACGAAGATGGCACGGTACCAAATTTTCACTCTGTTATACATAGGCTCTCCATGAGGTGGAGGCTAATGGGCAGCTAATAACAGTCTCTGTGAGAGGCACAGACAGAAGAGGTGGGGATTTCTCAGCCACAGATTGAAGTTCTGAGTGGCTCCATTAAATGATGATCCTCCTAATGTTTTTCTCATGGAGTATCTGGAGAGGGCAGAAAGAGGGAGACATCGAGTTTTTAAAATCTGTTTTGGGATGCATAAATGTACCAATGGAGCCCTGGTGGTGCAGTGGTTAAGAGCTCAGCTGCTCACCAAAAAGCAGTTCGAATCCACCAGCTGCTCCTTGGAAACCCTGTGGGGCAGTTCTGCTCTGTCCTGTAGGGCTGCTATGAGTGGGAATCGGCAACGGGTTTTTGATTTTTTAAAGGTAGTAATAATAACAACCTCAAAGTACTATGAAATTGGTGTTTTCTCTGCCACTAGTGTTGAGACTTTCAGTTTTAAACACCGGCTTCCGATTGTGCAGATGTAAGAGTCAAACCCCACCTGGCCCTGATAGGACCCGTTTCTTGGCTGATGGTTTAAAGAGCTGCAGAGACCCTCAACTTTTTAAATAACCTGGATTTGATTGTTTACATTGGAGTCTGGACAAAAGTATCCCCGACCTCTAGGGGTCCTCATGTCTTTGCCCATGGAGACAGGAGGGAAGAAGGACTCCACAGGAGGGTTCCTAGTGGGTGAGATTAGAGTCTTGGACCCCTTTTCCCTCATGGCTGCTCAGTCCCCTTTTTACCTGGGGACCTCTATTTCCCCTGGTGGAGACCTTATGGGGTCAAGTTCCTCCCAACCCCTTTACTTAGCTGGGTGACCATGAGCAAGTTACTGGACTTGTTTTGCTTCTGTTTCCTCATTCTTCAAAATGAATCAATACCATCTTTCGCCTGGCACATGGATTGCCCCAACTCTCAGACACTGCCGCCTGGTTCCACCTCTCAGCCCCGCGCCCAGGCCACCCCCACCTGATGCCCGTCCCTCCATCTCACCACGTCTCTGCTCTCAGCCTGTAGGGCCAAATGTTGGGACACTCGGGCCGCTAGTTCACTTGCACCTGGTCCAGTGGAGCAGCCTGAGGAGGGAGGGGCGGTTATTGCCCACAGAAGACTTGGGCTCACACTGCTGTCACGTTAAAGGGCCCCCTCCTCATCGGGCTGAGTGACCCTCCTGAAAATGCCATCCTACCACCACTGCTTACCTAGGAGTATCGTTTCTCCTGAAAGGAGCACTAGTTCCATACTGATGCCGTTTTTCTGAGGACTGCCCGGAATCCCACCTCCACCCCATGTCGGGTCCACATGGAAGTCCCAGCGCCCCAACGTCTGAGCCACACTGGCCTCACTCACATACAGCACACAAGGCCTCCACCTTCCTCCATCTCTGAAGCTGTGTCCCTGGTGTCTGATGCGTTCTCCTTTGTAAACACCGTGACCTCTCTGTGTCCGGAAGACAGAGGAGTTACCTCTTTGTCCTTTAACCCTTACCCAGGAGGGCCAAGTTTTTGTCTTTTTCCCTAAACTTTCCTGACAGTTAATTTTGCTCTTCTTTCAATTTTCAAATTCAGAATGTATTTACTGAAGTTGTTAAAAATCATTTTTGTTCTGTGGCATTCCTTTGTAGTACTTCATTGCTTAAACACCTGACAGAAAAGAAGGACTTATAACCCACTCCCACCCTGGTGGGCTGTGTCTGATGACCTGTTTTCTGATTACCCAGGTCACGGAATAACGGGGCCACCACACCACTCTTCCTTCACTGTCAGCATTACACATATGGACTGACTTCCTCTTAGGAAGACTGATAAGAATCCAGCTCCCTGAAACCGCCCCATCTCCCCACTACTTTAATACAATTACTTCACAAGTCTAGTGCTTCCACCTCTGCACTTGAGGTAGCACTCCTGAGCCCCTACTCTGGCCCGTCCTGCCCCCAGCCTTAGACAGATGAGTGTCCACTTTTGCACTGTCCACTCCAGTGATGAGGAGGCGAAGTGAGCAAGGTGCTTGCCTAAAGGACAATATCTAAAAGGGCTCAAAAACCTCAGTCATCAAGATAAATCGTATTTGAATGCAACATTCTAAAAAATCAGAAGTAATGCAAAAAAATCCAAGATGAACCAAGCAGCAACATTTTAAACAAGGAGAGGGTCAGTGCTTGACTTTTCCCTTTACTTCATGTCCCCCTTGACCCTGGACTCACCTGGGCACATTTGCATCCATCTGTGTAACTTCAGATTCAGGAGGATCTTCCAAGTTGGTGGCAGAGACACCACCTCCAGGAGTGAAGCAGTGGTCATGACCACTCTGGTGTGCCACCTAAAAAGGCTGTTCAAGTCCGGCCACACTGTCCTCAGGCCTGTGCCAACATTGTGAAGAACTTCAAGACAGTGACATCAGTGCGTGATGCCAAGTGCAGCCCGAGGCCAGACTGGACTCCTTTTATGTCCTTATAGGAGCTTAACATCATGCCGTGCTCAGTTTGACTCGTGTGGACTGTGGGTGTAAGGCTGCGAGGCCAAGTGGGCTTTCAGGTCAGAGAGCTCGAATCCCCATCTTACCCCCACCCCTTGCAAGTGGTGTGAGCCTGTCAAACTCCTCATCCTCAGTTTCTTTGTAAAATAGATATGTTCGTCATACTGACTGTTGGGAGAACTAAAGTGTAAACCACTCATAACTGTGCCCTGCAGATCTAGGCACTTCGACTCATGGCGATCCCACATGTGTCAGAGTAGAACTGTGCTCCATGCTGTTGGCAGTGGCTGATTTTTTGGAAGTAGATTGCCATGCCTTTCTTCTGAGGCACCTCTGGGTGAACTTGAAGTTCCAACCTTTTGGTTATTGGCCGAGGATGTTAACCATTTGCACCACTCAGGAACTCCAAGTCATGCTTAAAACTGCCTTTTTCTTATGCTTTTATTTCCATCTTGGAGTTTCTGATTGCCTTTTTTTTCTTCCACTGAGTGCCTAGATCGTGTTCTCACAGCCTTACAAGCTCTGAATTGTACTGATGGCCCCTCACCCCTCCACGTGGTGCTCTCTCTGGGTGCACTGAACAGCCTTCCCTCACAGTTCCCTGCCTGGAATCAGTGGCTCCCACTTAATATGTGCACTTCAGAAGCTCCCTCCTAAAAGGTGTATGCGCCTGTTTTGTTTGAGTGTGTCGTGAAATCAGTTTCTAACAGTGGTGTGTGGGAAGTGAACACTGAGTCCTCGAGTGTCTGAGCATATCTATATTCTGATGGACACATGGACTAAATGCTGCAATCATTTCCCTTAGAACTTGAGAGTCCATTAACACTGTGCTGTTGAAGTTCAGTGACGCCTGATGCTCAATTCTCTAGGGACCTGCTTGTTCTGTCCACAATCTTCCTGAGTTTGCGGGACTCAAGGAGAAAATCTTTATCCATGGGAGCTCTGTAAGTTCTCAGTGACCTGCCTTAGTATGAGACTATTTTTTTTCATTCAACCAGCTCTGCATTCTGGAGGGTCACTGATTGGAACACCCATTCTCCCTTTGCTCCAGGGCATTTTCTATTATGTCTCCTCCCCTATTTCTATTCTCCTTTCCTAATAGGAGCCCTGGTTGCTCGGTGGTTAAGCACTCAGCTGCTAACCAAAAGGTCAGTGGTTCTAACCTACTTGCCGCTCTGAGAATGATGTGGCAGTCTGCTTCCATACAGATTTACATCCTTGGCAACCACATGGGGCAGTTCTACTCTGTCCTATAGGGTCACTATGAGTCAGAATCATCTTGACCTCAACAGGTTAAGTTTCAGTTTTTGTTTTCTTTCGGTTCTCACTCCCTGGTGCTGCAGTTGATGAGATATCGGACCTCCCGGACTAATCCTTGTCTTCTATTTTTTTCTCTTTCATATTTTAGGTTTTCTTGTGCG
Organism: Trichechus manatus latirostris; assembly: GCF_000243295.1. NCBI lineage: Eukaryota > Metazoa > Chordata > Mammalia > Sirenia > Trichechidae > Trichechus > Trichechus manatus. Next base: position 8,091,464 of record NW_004444056.1, on the reverse strand, counting down.
TTTCTTCCATGCACTAGATTTCCTGAATTTTGTTTTCCAGCACTTATATGTTTCCTTGCAGGAATTGTATGTTTGATTTCCAAGAGCAGCTTCTTGCGTTGTTGTGGCTTTTGTGCTTTTTCCTTGGCATTCTGTTCTTGGTCTGATATCAGAGATTTTGTTTTGTTTTCTTCTCTTTACTGAATGACAATCTGTGTCCTTGGACTCATTTTTTCCCCTGAGTATCTGGGCCTTTTGTCTTCTTTTGCAGCCTTTCCTCACCCAACTGAGGTATCTCACGTTTGAGAATGAAGTGACAAAAGGCTGGCTTAGATGTGGAGTGAGGGGGAGCCAACCCTTATGATGGACTCTTGGTGGCAGAATGTGCCGCTAGCATGCCAATGGCTACCCTCTCTCTTTTTGGGGGCGTTGGGAGAAGAACCTCCTGATGTCTGCCACTTGCAGTAGGCATCTGGCGGTGGGCAGCTGGGATCTGAGTCTGGGTGGGTGGATGACACACCCCCAGGTCAGCCACCTTCCTCCACACTGCCCTCTATCTCACCTACAATCTCTGGGTTCGACCCTCTCTGCATCCATGCTGGCCATACCCCAGGGCCCAACGACCACAGGGGCCATGTGTCGTCACCCACCTATGATGGTTCCTAACAAGCCATGCTCCATGGCGGACTGTGCAGGGAGGGGAGCAGGAAGCACTTCTGCACCTCCTTATAGCCGCAGCCCTCAGCCAGTCCTGATCCCAGAGCTCGCCACACCCTGCTCGCCAGCTCCCCTAGACTCATGACGAGCTGGAAAGAGAGAAGGGGACCACTGAGTCCCGACTTCAGGTCTCTGTCAGCCAGAACCAAGGCTCTGCCTCCCATTCCCAGTCAGGAGCCGCCTGCCTCTGCTCTCTGATGCTGGAGGCTTTGTTTCTGTTCTCGGGTTTGATCTCTCCCCTGAGGCCTCCTACCAGCTTCCCTTAAGTACAAAAAACCCACTTCTTTAAAAAAAGAAATTCCCAGGGGCCCTCCGAGACACACCAAGGATGAAGGGCCAACACATGTCTCTGCAGACACACAGGCCCTCACTAAGGCTTGTCAGATGCCACTGGCCCCAGGGTGTCTGGGGGCTCCCTCTTCTCCTAGGATGCAGCTTGAGCTCAAGGCAGACTAGGAGTGGGCTGTGGGGTGCAAAGCTAGGTTGGGGTCCCCAGGCCAGAAAGTGGGGACTTCTCAAGCAGTGCCATTGGCATTAGCTGGAGGGACTCAGATGGCAGAGGCTGGTTCTGGGCTCCAGAGATGTTTCTGAGGTGGCTGCAGTCCTGTCACTGAGGACATGGTTCCATTCTCAAATGCTCTCTCCTTCCCCAGCCCCTGCCTTCCTGTTCTTGTCCTTGGGGTGCCTGTGACCTCAGATGCCTCGATGTAGGAATGAGGTGGGTGCTCTTGTTGCTCAGCCTCCTGGGCCTCGGTTTCCTCATCTGTAATGGGGTTAATCCCCCTCTCCCCCGTTACCTGCCTACCGCAAGGATCAAAAGAAATCTCAAATCAGAATGTCCCCTGACAGGCTACATGGACTGTCATAATCAGGGGAGAGTCTGCCTGGGGACCTGGCTGGGGGCAGATAGCTAAGCTATTCCATGTGGCCCTGAAATAGCTGAGGGGGCGGGGCATGAGGCGGGGAGGCGCAGCTCAGCTCCTCCAGCAAAACCCTGTGCAGCCTGGATCACGGCAGGAGGGTGGCCTGGAGCAGGGCGCAGCACCAGAGGGGCCTGTCCTGTCCTGGGTCCTGGTCCCTATACACTCCCTGTCTGGTTACCATCATCCCCTCCCCCATTCCTTCCCCTGTCCCCATCACCAGTCCCAGTCCCCTTCCTTGTGGGAGCATCTCCCTCCTGGAGCCACAGTCACCTGTCTATAAATGGGGGGCAGGGAATTCCAAGGCTGGGGAGAAGGGGACACAGGGACACAGGGGGTTAGGTCGGACCAGGGACTCCCAGCTTCAGGGTTCAAGGCGACTCTGGGTGCTCTGAGGGAGGCTGGAGACTCCTGGTGGCTCCACCATCACCCAGCCTGCAGGCTCTGAACCTGGTTTACAGCCCAGAGGGGGGGGAGGGGAGAGAGGGACTGACCAAGGCCTCAGGTTGGAGGACAAGCAGGAAGGGGAGGGGTGTGCAGCAGAGACCTGGCCTGGGAGGAGACCAGGCGAGGTCCCTGGGCCTGGAGTCAGGGATGGAGTTAAAAGGCCTCAGGCCCAGGGCCGACTCCCGAACCCCACCTTCAGGCCGGCTCTGGGGTCGCAGAGGTTTCTGAGAGCAGGGCTCAGACCTTCACCACCAGTTCTTGGTCATGGAGCGTCACCTGCAGAAGAGGGCTCCCCTGGCAAGACTGGTGTTTTGGGGGGGGGGAGCTGGATCTGTCATTGGTGCTGACCTTTGACCTTTAGGGAGAATGACCAGGTGCAGGGAGCCAGATTTCTTGTTCTTATGTTTTCACTCTGTGCTCTGTCTGAAGGTTTTAGAGTGTGCATAATTAAAATAGAAAAAGAAACAAACCCCTGAGTTCACCCCACCCCCGTGCAGTGCTGGGGGGTTATGGGGTCCTCACCCTGAGACAGTACCCCATCGCCTGGGAGGCCCTGGGCCCTGGCCAACACTGGGCACCTTAGAGTCCCCAACCCACTGGTGGACCTCCACTCATGGGGGGATCTCAGGTGAAATCTCCCACTCCTGGCTTCTGCTGTCCCCCATCTCTGGGTTGGGTTTGCCAGGGGAGAAGGGACAGGGAGGGAGAAGGGATGCCGACCAGAGCGCACTTTCTGTTCCAGGTTTATGGCTCTTTTTAAAATTGCCGAGACAGCAAACATCCCGAGACACAGTTCACGGAGGGAACGCTTGCAGTGATCGAGTTAAGCTCAAGCCCTACAGAAGGAGAGGACCGGCCGCAGTGGACAGCACCTGTCACCCCCTACTCGCACAGCCCAGCCGTCCCCTGGGTCTGACCCCTAGCCTGAGGAGCCCAGAGGGACAAGGGTCCTGAGAGATGAACCCAGCCTCACCTTGTCCTTGTGTGGCCATCAAGCTTGTTCCTGGAGAAGCCTGAAGGTGACCAGAAAGGCCGTAGCAGGTTTCCCAGGTAAGGACTTTATTTCTGTCTTTGAACATATGTCTTGTAAATGAAGACAGGTGGGACAACTGATTGTGTGTGAGAAGAGGAGATGCCCAATACGCATGTCCGCCGTCACATTTACACCTGCAGGAGCAGATTCCCGTGGACCTCCGCGAGGTAGAGGTGAGCATGCTCCCTCTACACCTGAGTGGGCGGAGTCCCTTCTTCCCCTTCCCACGGAGAGAAGGCAGCGGTGCTCCAGGAAACATGGAGGACCCAGGAGCCATCACGCCCTTTCTCTGCCTGTTCCTTCCCTGTGTTAACCAACCACACGTGCTGAAGGGACGGGAAAGGGGCAACCCTCCTTCCTGTGCTTCCAGTCGTTCATTGCCCACCAGTACGGTGGGTAGTGCTGTGTGTACCCAGGAGTGAAATAACGGTTTATGCTGCCTTCCACTGTTCTGATGAGAACGAAACATATATTCACATAGGAGCTACGAAATACAAGTGTGCAACTCTGATGAATCTGTGTACTTGTTAAACGCTCTTCTATTTGCACTAAAAACTGCCATCTCACAATATAAAGATGAATGGTTGAGTTTAGGCTAGGTGGTGCTTGCCATGGTGTCGGTTCCGACTCATCATGGCCCCGTGAGTTACAGAGTAGAACTGCTCCATAGGGTTTTCTTGCCTGTAATCTTAGTGGGAGAAGATCGCCAGGCCTTTTCTTCCTCGATATCACTGAATGGGTTTGAACCACCAAGCTTTAGGTTACTAGTCCAGCACAAATAGTTTGTACCACCCAGAGACCTTAGAATTCACACTAGTCATTTAAATTTTTAATTTTCTTTAACTTAGAATGACGTTAAATAGCAAATAGAGAAACATCACAACAGGTTGAGAGACTGGGGAAGAAAGGAGAAGGGGTTATATTGTAGTACCTTCCCGGACACTTTCTTCTGGTTTTTGAACAAAGGACCCGTGATTTCATTTTGCATGGGGTCCTGGGAGGAGCCTCTGAAGGCCAGAGATGTGGATGGGCCGCAGCACCCAGGACTCAGTGCGGACCCCTCAACCTCACAGCACCCCAGTAGGCCTATCACTGTCGCCATTGTACAGATGAGGTTAGCTGGGAGCCAGGACTGGAACCCCGCAGTCTGAGACAAGCCTGTGCTTCACTGGCATGCCGATTACCTGGGACGCTTAAAAAATACCCAAACTAGGTTAACATATGTGTATCCTAAGGAATATGTCCCGTCCTCGTACTGAAGAAGAGCTCAAGGAGAAAGGTACAAGCCCTTCTCGGAGAGCAGGCCCCCAGCTGCCCTTCCACACTTTCTGGGCACCTGTAAGTACAGGCGAGGCATCGAGGTGGAATTGGTCCTGGCCAAGCGCCTCCTCCGCTGAGGCTGGGCACAACCCTCCACCCCATCTGGCTGGCGTCTGTCTCTGCTGGCATCGGTGGTGTCTGCTCATCTGCAGATTCCGGTTCTGATCTCAAGGCCCCTTGGTGACAGGAGCCCAGGACACGTCTGCCAGACGCTCCCCACAACGAGCGTGGCAAGGTCAGTTACCCGGCACAAAGGTGAGCAGGGCGGGCCCTCTCCATGGGGCTGGCCTGAGTAAGAGAGGGAGACTGGTGCACGTCGTGGGCACTTCAGGTACAAGAGACAATGTGCAAAAGGCTTTGGGACCTGGAATCAGTGTGTGTTTAGGGGCTGGTCTGAGACGTATCCCTGGGGCTATGATGGGCAGAGGGTCCAGACCAGCCACTAGTGGGTGGGAGTGGGGTCTGAGGCAGAAGGGTGCCCAGACTGTCTCTGAATAGCCCGTTGTCTTCAGACCTCACGCCCCATGGGGAGGTGCCTGCAAGCACCCCATGAGGAGCTGGTTCCTGTACCTCCCTCAGCCCACTCACTGACCACCTACCCTGGACCTGTGGCTGCTGCCCTCTGGTGGCCATGTCCTGCCAGGTCCTACTCATGTCCCAGGCCCGGTGGGCTCTAGGAGTGGCTTGCTGCCCAGCATGTGGGCAGGAGTCACCTTGCCTTGGACACTGCAGTCCCTGGGTGATTTTTAACTATGTTTTATCTTTACTAGGCCCTGTCTCTTGTTGGGAAAGAGAGGTTCCTGATGTTTCCTTGGTGCCTGGAGGGCAGGTTCAGGTGCCATTGGAGTGAGGCCATCGGCCATGTTTGGAGCAGCCACTTAGGAGTGACCAGGGACACCACCTCCCAGGTCGTGAGATATGAGTAGCTCTGGGAAGGTGGACTCGGGGAAGTGGCCCGTGTCCTGAATCCTTCCAGGTACCCCAAGTTTGGGGACCAGTATGCCTTATGCTCTAGAACATCTTGTTACTCACATGAGTAAGTGGAACATAAAGTTGGGGCAATTTCTTCCTATTCAGTACAAGGACCATGCCTTGAGTGTATGTGGACACTATCTTGTGAGTTACTGTTGCAGGTTGATCTTGTGCCTCCTGAGAAGACAGGATGCTCTGAGCTATCGCTGAGAACAAGGACAGCCCTACCATCCTAGTCACCCTGCTGAGAGGGGGCAGGCCACTTGGGTTTCCATCTATTCATCGTCCTGTCCACCCACCCACCCATCCATCCATCTACCACACATCCATTCACTCATTCATTCCATGCATTCTGTCCACTTGGTGGGGGTACAATGGAGGCAGGACGGCAGGGTCCTGCTTTCAGCTGGTGGAAAGGCAGACACATAAACAGAAGATTCCAGAACAAGTGGATGTGGGGATGCAGGATGTTCTTCCTAGAGAATGGACAATTTATCTGAAGCTTGTAGGGGAGAAGGTTCTAGGAAGAGGATGCAGCATGACGCTCAGAGGCTGAGCCCAGGAGCAGATATAGGAGGGACAGAAGGGTGCAAGGACCTTGAGGGAGGGCTCTGAACCAGGACTCACTGTGAGCCTTTGTTCCCCAACTGGAACTGCAGGGCTGACCACACCCCCCCCACCTTCTAGAATTCTGTGGGTGACTCAAATCTCACAGCTTCACCTTGCTCAGCCTGAGCTACCAGAGGCAATGCTCTGGGGCCTCTCTCCTCTTGATAGCCACAGGAGGCAGTAGCTCAGATCCTGTCCACTCACCACTCCTCCGCAGGAGTGACCCGTCCACTCACCATGACCTCTGTGCTGCAGCCTTGTTCCCAGCCAGGGCCTCCTCAGCAGGCCTCACAGCTGCTGGTGGCCCCACCCCAGTCAACTGCCTCTCCTTCCAGGCTTCTCCCCAGGACGGTGCAAATACCGCATTTCTGCCTGCACTTGTGCTCTCTGAATGGGGGAGAGAAGTGGGTAGGGGTAGGCAGAGAGGGAGGGGGTAGGTTGGAGGAGGGTGGGAGGTAAAGGGGGTGAGATATTGGAAGAAAGATGGTGGGGGCTAGAAAGTGGTGTGTAGGCTGGGGAAAAGGTGTGAGTGGGGAAAAGGGAACTAGTGGTGCTGAGAAGAAGGAGGGTAAGGCAAGGGCGGATCTGCTTGCCTAGGAGGCAAAGAGCCCCTTCTCTCTCTTTCTCTGGGTCTCTGTCTCTGTATGTCTGTCTCTCTCTGTCTCTGTCTCTATAGTAAGTAAAAAAACGATTTTTTTCTTTAATGACTGTCTTAGGCTTGGTTCTCTAGAGAAGCAAAAACAGTAAAGCATATAAATATATATATATGGAGAGAGAGAGAGAGAGATTTCTCTCCAGGAAATGGCTCAGGCGATTGTAGAGGCTGAAACGTCCCAAATCCATAGGTCAGGCTGGAGGCTTTTCCTGATTCACATAGCTGCAGTGGCTGGCAAAACCAAGACCGGCAGGTCAGAGAGCAGGTCTCTTGCTCACAGGCTGGGAAGACCGAAGAATCCCAAGACTGGCAGATGAGTCCACAGGTAAACTACTAGCTCAAGTCCCAAGAGCTGGAAGTCCGACGAACTGGAGTAAGCTGCAGGACCCAGCATGAGCAAAAAATCCCCCAAGCCTTGTCAGAATGTCTGCTTATATTTGATGCAGGCCACAAGCCCAAGGAAACACTCTTTTAACTGATCAGCTACTCACAGCAGATGTCATCATGAAAGTGGTCACATATCAAATCTCTACAGGGAAGTGATACACAACTGCCAAAACACTAAGAATCATGGCCCAGCCAAGTTGGCACGCAGTTTTAACCATGCCAATGACTCACGATCCTGGTACAACATTCATGTAAACTTCTAGGTGATACACAGAAGAGTGTGCCTCTGGCCCCGACACTGCTACCTGCCTCCCCCAGAATGGAAACTTCTCTCACTGTTCCCTGTGTTTCCTGTGCACCTCCCAGAGACAGAGTCCTTGAAGACAGTGCAGGGAGCCTCCCCAACAAGGGCTTGGGCACCGCTGCCCTTGTTCAGCTTTTCAATGGCAGATCTCAGAGGCTGCACTGTATCCACACATGCAAGTCCTCCTCATTTTTTTAAATATAAATTCTAATTGTAGAAATATACGTACCAAAAGTATGTAAAAATATATGTATAATCACACAGAAACATGTACACAAATGCTCATAGCAGCATTACAGTTGCTACAAAGTAGAAAAAACCCAATGTCCAGCAACAGATACACAGAAAAACAAAATTTGGTACATCCATACAATGAAATATTATTCAATAAAAAGGAAAGATGTTCTGATACATGCTACAAAATGGATAAATGTCAAAAACAGCTGATACTGAAGACCACATATTGTATGAGTTCATTGATACGACATGTCCAGAATAGGCTAGAGACAGAGTAGGTTTGTGGTTGTCTAGATTTGGGCATGATGGCTAAGGAGAGCATCAGCATTTCTTTTTGTGGTGATGAAAATGGTCTAAATTTAGTTGATCTTAATTATTCACGGATGTTGTGTTTGTGAATTCACTGACTTACTAAAATTTATTTGTAACCTCAAGCTAATATTTGTGGTACTTTGTCATTCGAAGAGTAGCAAAAAATTTGAGTTGCCTGACACACGTTCCCACTGTAGGACCAAGTGTCCTCAGCCTAAGAGGCAGAATCCACTCTTCTGCACCACCTAAGGCCTTCCCCTCAGATCCCCTTTTTAATGATAAAATAAGCACACAGGAATGATTATGACATTCAGACTACACAGGAAGTGTTAAATCTCCAGCCCTCCTCCCGAGAAGCAGCCCTCCCTGACAGTTTTTTGTGGATGATTCTGGAACATTTTTATGAAGTTCCCATATGCATACACCTCCATCCTTTTTTGCACACGGGACCATGCTACACACACGCATTTGCATCTCAGCCTTTCCATTTAATGCTCAGTTTCTGAGGTCTTTCGGTGTCTGCTCACAGATGAGCTTATCTTGTGAACCTCTTTTTGGTTACTCCTCCTGGGGGCGCCCTCCTTGCTGACCTCTGTCCCTGCCTATGGGCAGGTGGAACGTTGGCAGTGACTTTACAGATTACAAATCTCTTTGTGATATTTTTTGTGATATAGGTCCCTGTATATCTTGGGGATATTGTTGCTGATGTCAGATGGATCTTGGCTGAAAGCGTAGAATACCAGAAAGATGTTTACCTGAGTTTTATTGACTATGCAAAGGCATTCGACTGTGTGGATCATAACAAATAATGGATAAAAATTGCAAAGAATGGGAATTCAGAAAACTTAATTGTGCTCATAAGGAACCTGTACATAGACCAAGAGGCAGGCATTTGAAGAGAACAAGGGGATTGTCTTAGTCATCTAGTGCTGCTATAACAGAAATATCACAAGTGGATGGCTTTAGCAAACAGGTTTATTCTCTCACAGTCTAGTCGGCTAGAAGTCCAAATTCAGGAAAGCAGCTCCAGGGGAAGGCTTTGTCAGCTCTGGGGGAAGTTCCTTGTCATCAATCTTCCCCTGCACTAGGAGCTTCTCTGCAGAGGAACACTTGGTCCAAAGGACATGCTCTGTTCCCAGTACTGCTTTCTTGGTGGTATGAAGTCCCCCTGTCTCTCTGCTCACTTCTCTCTTTTATATCTCAAAAGAGATTGGCTCAAGACACAATCCAATCTTGTAGATTGAGTCCTGCCTCATTAACATAACTGCCGCTTGGCCCACCTCATTAACATGATAGAGGTAGGATTTACAACACATAGGAAAATCACAGCAGATGACAAAATGGTGAACAACCACACAATACTGGGAATCATAGCCTAGCCAAATTGATACACATATTTTTGGGGGACACTATTCAATCCATGACAGGGATATGCCATGGTTAAAAGTCAGGAAAGGTGTACATCATGGTTGTATCCTCTCACCATAAGTATTCAATCTGTATGCTGAGCAAACGATCTGAAAAGGTGCACTGTATGATGAAGAAGGCTGCGTCAAGATTGGAGGAAAGCTCATTAACAAACTACAATATGCAGATGACACAACCTTGCTTCTGAAAGTAATGAGGACTTGAAGCACTTACTGATGAAGATCAAACCACTACAGCCTTCAGTATGGATTACACCTCAATATAAAGAAAACAAAAATCCTCACAACTGGGCTAATAAGCAACATCATGATAAATGGAGAAAAGATTGAAGTTCTCAAGGATTCCATTTTACTTGGATCCACAATCAGTGCCCATAAAGCAGCAGTCAAGAAATCAAACGACCTACTGCATTGGCAAATACACTGCAAAAGACCTCTTTAAAGTGTTAAAAAGCAAAGATATCACTTTGAGGACTAAGGTGGACCTGACCCAAGCCATGGTATTTTCAATCACCTGATGTGTATTTGAAAGCTGGACAATGAATAAAGAAGACTGAAGAAATGATGCTTTTGAATTATGTTGAGGAAGAATATTGAATATACCATGAACTTCCAGGAGAATGAACAAATTTGTCTCAGAAGAAGTATAGCCAGAATGCTCCTCAGAAGCAAGGATAGCAAGACTTTATCTCACGTTCTTTGGACATGTTATCAGGAAGGATCAGTCCCTGGAGAAGGACACTGTGCTTGATAGTGTACAGGGTCAGCAAAAAAGAGGAAGACTCTCAATGAGATGGATTGACACAGTGTCTGCAACAATAAGCTCAAATATAGCAAGGATTATGAAGACGGTGAATGACTGGACCGTTTTTCGTTCAGTTGTACACAGGGTCACTATGAATTGGAACCAGATCGACAGCACCTAATAGCAACAGTAACATATCTTAGGTCACATGGGGTCTCCTGGACTGGAAGACAGTTAATAATGACATATGGTAGGGTAGCTTGTGTTTTGTCTAAATTGTGGTTTGAGTCCCATTAGTGAGTATGTGGGTTAGGACCATTAAAAAAAATAAAAAGACTTCTGGGCAACATGACGCTATAGGCAGAAGCACCACACTATCTCTTCACAGCAAAGATCCAGAAAACTAAGCCAAACAGAGAAAACAGCAATCCTGAAACCCTAAGCATCAAATGAAGAGATAAAGAACTCAGCCAAGCACCAAAATGGAATAAGAAACTGACAGAGAACAGAGAGCAAGGAGAGATACATGCAGAGGTCCCCTATCAGCTAACGCAGCATGGACCCACCATCTTGGACTCCTATCAGAGACCAGCGAACAGAAGGTATGAGAAAGCAGCTTCACGGAGCTTTCAGCAGGAGACAGAACAAATGGTAACCAGCGATATACGTTTTCCCACCCCCCACCCTCCTTCACCCCCACTCGGCCTCCTCTGCTTCCTGCAGCCACAGTCTTTTGGCCGGGAAGCACTGGCTTCACCCCAGTGCTGCTTGGATTCCACCCACCCACACTGGCCAGCTCCCTAAGTTCCATTTCTTGGCCGCTGGTGTTGATTTTTTCCACTTTTTAGATTTTTTCCTTACCTCTCACCACTCCCCCTCCTTTCTCTAAAATGTCTGCCTCTGTGCGCCATCTTTGCTTCTTCCTGAAAGGCTGTGAAATGCCACTAGAATGTGAGACTGCTTCCTGGCCCATGTTGCCACGCTGGTGGGATCCTGGGGCTTTTTTGTTTGTTTGTTTTGAATTGTTTGTTGGTTTGTTTTCTTTTTCTTTTCTCAAACTGGGAGCCCGTTCTAGCCGGGCAGTACTGCACGGCTTAGGACCTACGCCATCAGATTGTGCAGATACGCAGAGGGATCCCTGAGGGCATTTCTTTTTTCTTGTTTTTTTCTGATTTTTGGGGGTGGGTTCTTTTTTTATTTCTTTATTTTGTTTTCTCTCTTCGCTTTCTGTCTTTCTTCATTACTCAGTTTCTCATCTCTCTATACTTTCCTTCTCTTCCTGTCCCTTGAAAACCTGGTGCTGAGTGACACCTCTATGCCTTCTGGCCAGGCTGTACTTCACGGCCTGGGAATAACTTCCCCAGACCTTGCAGCTGCACCGGTGGTCTCCCTGGGAGCTTTTCTTTTTTCTTTCTAAATTTTATTTATTCATTTTTTCTTCTTTTTTTCCTCCTTTTTGTTTTTCTCCATTTCATAGTCTCTCATCTCTCCACTCCAACAGCAAGCTCCGCTGGCACTCTTTTTTGTTTGTTTGTATGTTTTTGGCTCCTGTTCCTCTTTCCTCTCTCCCATAACCATCTTACCTCCACACATCACAATATCCTCCCTTCATCCTGCCTACCTGAACCGTGCACTGAGCATCACATCACCAAGCAGCCCAGGCGTGGCCTACCAGAATCTGCCCTGTACTGATTACCAGCCCACCCTGGTTGCCATAGTAAGTACCACAAACAACCCATCCCAGCAACTTCTTTTCAGCTAGACCTGTCCTGCTGTATCACATCTGAGTGACTGACCCTGCCAATTGGAGGAGGAGGTGAAAGTTATTGTGCCCAGAGATGAGCAAAAACAAAAAACACACAGCCCACCTGCTCAAACATAAACAAGTCACACAAAAAAGCAGACTAAACAAACAAATCTGCAATCAATAAACAAAAAATAACTACCGAATCCCAAGAAGACAGCAGACAATATCAAAACATTTACAAAAACAGGAAAGGATGGTTCAGTAGGCGTCCAAAATAAAACACCAGGTGACTTTCCAGTAGAAGAAAAGGCACTAGAACTACCTTATAGGGAATTCAAATCGCTAAAATTCAGAGCTATCCAAGAGTTGAGGCAAAAAAGCAGAGAAAAATGAGGAAAAAACAGACCAATTCATAGAAAAGGCAGACAAATTCATGGAAAATACAGACAAAAAATGGAAGAATTCAGGAAAATAATGCAGGAACAAAAGACAAAAATCAATTCACAACTAGAAGTGATACAAAAACAACAATTAGAAATCCAAAAGATAAACAACACAATTTCAGAAATGGACAGCATCATAGAAGGGCTGAGAGGTTTGAAATGGTGGAAGACAGGATCAGAGAAATTGAACACAAACACTTAGATAAACTCTGAGGAAAAATCAGAAAAAAAGAACAAAGAAAAATGAAGAGACCATGAGAGTGATGTAGGATACAATCAAAAGCAAAAATTTTCGAGTAATCAGAGTTCCAGAACAGGGGAAGAAAACAGAAAACAGAGAGGACCATTGAAGAACTGCTGACAGAAAACTTCCACAATATCATGAAAAATGAAAAGCTTGTCATCCAAGAAGCACAACGAACCTCATATAGGATAGACCCCAAAAGAAACTCACCAAGTCATATAATCACACTCTCCAAAACCAAAGACAAAGAATCTTAAGAGCAGCTCGAGAAAAACACTAAGAAGTCACATACAGAGGAGAAACAATAAGACTAAATGCAGATTATTTGGCAGAAACCATGCAGGCAAGAAGGCAATGGGATGACATATATAAAACATTGAAAGAAAAAAATTGCCAGCCAAGAATAATATATCCTGCAAAACTCACGTTCAAATATGATGGTGAAATTAGG
>NW_004444056.1:8072832-8073940 GCF_000243295.1 Trichechus manatus latirostris | reverse complement strand
GTCCATCTGCAAAAAAATGAAACAGGACCCATACCTCACACCATATACAAAAACTAATTCAAAATGGATCAAAGACCTAAGTATAAAGCCAAAAACTGTAAAGTTCATAGAAGAAAATTAGGATCAATGTTAGAGGTCCTAATACATGGCATTAACAGGATACAAACCATAACCAACAACACACAAACTCCAGAAGATAAGCTAGATAACTGGCATCTTCTAAAAGTCAAACACTTATGCTCTTCAAAAGACTTCACCAAAAGAGTAAAAAGAGAACCTACAGACTGGGAAAAACTTTTTGGACAGTACAAGTCAGACAAAGGTTTAATCTCCATAATCTACAAGAAAATCCAACACCTTTACAACAAAAAGACAGATAATCCAATTAAAAAATGGGCCAAGGAAATGAACAGACACTTCACCAAAGAAGACATTCAAGAGGCCAACAGACACATGAGGAAATGCTTGTGATCATTAGCCATTAGAGAAATGCAAATAAAAACCACAATGAGATATCATCTCACTCCAGCATTACTGGCAAGAATCAAAAACACAGGAAATAACAAATGTTGGAGAGGCTGCGGGGAGTTGGGAACTCTTATGCACTGATGGTGGGAATGCATCCGGCAATCCCACTGCTAAGAATATGTCCTAGAGAAATAAGAGCCGTCACACGAATAGATAAATGCACACCCATGGTCACTGCAGCACTGTTCACAATAGCAAAAAGATGGAAACAACCTAGATGCCCATCGACAGATGAATGCATAAACAAACTGGTACATACACACAATGCAGTATTATGCAATGATAAAGAACAATGATGAATCTGTGAAGCATCTCATAACTTGGATGAAACTGGAGGACATTATGCTGAGTGAAATAAGTCAATCATAAAAGGACAAATGTTGTATGAGACCTCTATTGTAAATACTCATTAAAAAAAAGTTTACACATAAAAAGTAACAATCTTTGTTGGTTACGAGAGATTGGAGGGATGGGGAAATGATAAACAGACAATAGATAAGTGGTAACTTTGGTGAAGGGTGAGACAGTAAAAAATACTGGGGAAGCCAGCACAACTTGTACAAGGAAAGGTCATGGAAGC
>NW_004444056.1:8052334-8071698 GCF_000243295.1 Trichechus manatus latirostris | reverse complement strand
CCTAAAGTAAAATAAAAAAATTAAAAAAAAAAAAAAAAACCATTGCCGTCGAGTTCATTCTGAATCATAGCGACCCGGTGGGAGAAAGTAGAACTGGCCCATAGGTTTTACAAGGCTGTTATCTTTATGGAAGCAGATGCTATGTCTTTCTCCCAAGGAGAAGCTGGTGGGTTCCAACTGCCTACCTTCCTGTTAGCAGCCTTGTGCCTAACCACTGACCCACCAAGGCTCCTTCTGAGACCCGTTAAACCAAAACCAAACACATTATTGTCAAGTCAGTTCTGATTCATAGGCACCCATTTAAACCAAAACCAAAACTGTTGTCGTTGAGTCAATTCTGACTCATAGTGACCCTATAGGACAGAGTAGAACTGCCCCATAGAGTTTCCAAGGAGCAGCTGGTGAATTTGAACTGCAGATTTTTTGGTTAGCACTGAACTTTTAATCCCTGAGCAGAGACTCACAGCATATTATAAGTAGGTGAGTGCAGCCATTTTGGAGTTTGCAGTGAATGTCTGATTTTGGCTGTGATTCTTTTCAAAAATTAAAAAAAAAAGTTTCTCAACTGGAAAAGAAGACACACACCTAATGAAGATGATGCTGAATGCAAGCTGCCTCCCCAGGAGACTGAATCCAGTCCCTTCCTAGAGCAGCAGTCCTGCAGGCAGACAGACAGATGAACGACAGCTCAGCACTGAGGCCGCACACGCAGCACCATTCTTTATGTAAATTATAAGTCCCAGAGAGGCACGCATGTCTACCTGTCCACCCCCCCGGGTACATTTTTTCCCCTCTCTCTCTTTTTCTTGTTATAACTCTCTCCCACTCTCTCACCCCATTTCTTTACCACTTGCCATCATTCTGCTAGTCAGGGTGTTCTCCTCAGCCTTGCTGTGTGTTCCGTGTCCTCATGACACCATTCTCCTCACCGGGTAGCAAGAAAACCAGAAACTCTTCCCTTCCTTGCCACTCCCCAGGATCAGAGAAATATATGTATATATTCTTGACTAAAGTCTGTTTGGGAAATATTTCCTGCTTTTTATTTTAAGCATCAAATTGTCTTAGTTGATATAAAAAGGAAAAATAATACAGAAAATGCAAAAAAAAAACACCAAAACCCTAATGTCAAGGGTATTTTTGAGCCACCTCTGAGCCACCAGGGCTCCAGGGACCCATTAGTGGGTCATAAATTCAGTGAAATGGGCCAGGCATTTGAAAAAAAAATTAGACTGAGCTCCACTAGATAGTACCCAGGTGCATCACAGGTGGTGAACAGGTTTCAGGAGACTTTACTTGAAAAGTGTTTGCACATGTGTGTACATGTGCATGTGTGCACGTGCGTGTCACCTTCAAGCTGTGGCTGAGTCAGCAGAGAAGGAGCCTGATGCTGGTGACCAGTGCTTTGCAGGCATGACCTCATTGAAACCTCACAATAACCTAGTGGGTGAGGGGCAGGTTCTAGAGAAGAGGGGCCCAGCCTCCCCAAACATGGCCTTCATACCCTGATCACCTCACCTTTTCTGAAGGCAACGTCACCAGCACTTTCTTGAGTAAAGTCCAGGCAGGGGTCTCAGTGTAGGTGCCTGAAACCCCAAGTCTGGGCCACTGGGCAGATGTTCCAATCTCACGTCTGCTTCTACCCACTTAGGACAGATGGGGTGGAAGGGCTTCCGGCCCTAGGGACTGAGGCCCTGGAAACCTGGGTGCCTGGTCCAGAAAAATCGAAGACGAAGCCCGTTTGCACTGCCTTCCCAGCTCCCGCTTGCAGCTCCTGAGCCTCACTCCTTGTTCTGATGCTCAGATGCCGAGCCTAGCCATCACACGCGCATCCATTGAGAAGAACGCTCAGCATGGTGGGCCAGGAAAAAAGAGGCCCTGTTCTCCTGGAATACGCTGAGTCTCCTCATGTGTCAATACATAGGGTGGCACTGCCCAGCCGGTGGGGGAGAGGACTTGTTGCCCATGGGTAGGGAGAGAGAACATGCTGGCTGAGCACCCAGACCACCAAGGATACCTGATCACCTGCTAGGCAGAGGCCTAGAGACCAGGCTGGGCCCTGCAGGGCGAGACAATGAAGGGCTGTCCAGGGTCACCACACAACGCCTGATCCTGAGGGCCCTGCTCCTGGGCAGTGCCAGAAAAATCACATTCTTTCTCTCCTGGCAAGTCAATGTCCTGTTTACTGCATACTTCTCTGTCTCCCCAGCCCCCAAAGTCCCTCCCAGCTGCTGAATACATATGTCCTGAGCTCGGGGCCCATGTTGGGTGCCTGTTGTCTACTTCTAGTGCATTTGCCTTTGCCTTTCCCCAGGTGCCAGAACCTATGAGAGGGTGGTCTGAGTGAGCATCAGAGGTCGGCCATGGGTGGCAGGCCCAGTCACCTGGATGGAGATTCAGTTGGGGGTATTTTTTAGGCCCCCGTGGCCAGGAAGAGCAGAAGGCAGAAATTTATTTTCTCACTGTTCAGGAGGCTAGATGTCTGAATTCAGCGTGGCTTTCTCTCTCTGGGCTCTGAAAGAAGGTTCTTGTCTCTTCTGAACCTCCGCTTCTGCGTAATCTTCATGTGGCTTGACATCTCTCATCTCCCATCTCTGCTTGCTAGCTTGTGTTTAATCTGTTTGATACGTCAAAAGAGATTGACTCAAGATACACCCTACACTAATCCTGCCTCATTAACATAACAAAGACAATTCATTTCCAAATGGAACTATAGACACGGACATAGAGGTCAGGATTTACAACACATATTTTGGAGGGACAGAATTCAACCCATAAAATTGTCCCAATAAAAGGATCTGGAATGGCCTTCTTTCCATTGATGTCAGTCTTCTTTCATTTTTTTCTGTCATGGTCTCGAGTTTTCTGTGTACAAGTCTGTCACCTTCCTGGTGACATTTCTTCCTAGGTACTTTCTTTTTTAGATGCTCTGGTCAGTGGTCATGTTTCCTTCATTCCTTTTCCCACTTGTATAGGACCATGTCATCTATGAAAAGGGATCTTTGTACTTCCTCCTTCCTGATGGGGATACCATTCAATCTTTTCTAAAATTGTATTTTATCTTTTCTTATCCTATCTATCATACATCCATCTATCATCATCATCATCCATGATCATCCATCCATCCATCTTTCCATCCATCTACCCACCCATCCATCCCCCTATCCATCTATCTATCTATCATCTATCAGTCTATCCATCTATCTACCTATCCATCCACCCACCCCACCCCCCCAACCATCCATCCATCCATCCATCCATCCAGCCATCCATCCATCCAGCCAGCCAGCCAGCCATCCATCTACCTACCTACCTACCTGCCTACCTATCTATGTACTTAACATTAATTTTTTTCTAACATAATTGCTCTGGGTAGGATTTTCAGAACGATGTTGACTAGCAGTGTTGACAGTGGGCAGCATTGCTGTCTTGTTCCTGGCCTTAATGAAATCAATCATTCTGCATTGAGTATGATGTTAGCTGTGGGCTTTTCATAAAATGCCCTTAGTCCTCTTGAAGAATTTCCCTTCCACTCCTATCTTCTTGAATACTTTTTAAAAAATCAAATAAGGAAAGAGGGTTGAATTTTGTGGGATTTTCATAATCATAACCACCGTTTATCCTATGGAAGAATTTTCCTTTCACTCCTACCTTGGTGAGTTTTTTGTATTAATTCTTTTTTTACATCAAGAAAGGGTGTTGAATTTTGCAAATGCCTTTTCTGCACTTAGTTATCTAGTGCTACTAAAACAGAAATACCACAAGTGGATAGCTTTAACAAAAAGAAATTTATTCTCTCAAGTCTAGGAGGCCAGAAGTCCGAATTCAGGGTGCCAAATCCAGGGGAAGGCTTTCTCTTTCTGTCAGCTCTGGGGGAAGATCTTTGTCACCAATCTTCCCTGGTTGAGGAGCTTCTCAGCTCAGGAATCCCAGGTTCAAAGGACATGCAATTCTTCTGGCTCTTGTTTCTTGGTGGTATGAAGTCCGCATCGGTCTCTGCTCACTTCTCTCTTCTATATCTCGAAAGAGATTGACTTAAGACACAACATAAATTTGTAGATTGAGTCTTGCCTCATTAACATAACTGCCGCTAATCACACCTAGTTAACCTCACAGAGGTAGGATTTACAACACATAGGAAAATCACATCAAATGACAAAATGGTGGACAATCACACAGTACTGGGAATCATGGCCTAGCAAACTTGACACACAGTTTGGGGGGACACAATTCAATCCATAACGTTCCACACTTTGGCCCCCCGAAATTCATGTTCTTTCCACATGTAAAACTCTTTCACCCTCATCATATCGTAGCAAAAGGCTTAAATCAACTCCAAGTACAAATTCCAAAAATTACTCTTCATCTGTGAAAACTAGAATACAAGTTATCTGCTTCAAAATTACAATAGCAGAACAGGCACAAGCTAGACATTTCCATTACAAATGGGAGAAATTTGAAGGAAGGAAGGGATAACAGGCACCAAGAAAATCAACAGAATACATTACATTAGCTCTCAAGACTTGAACATAATCCTGTGTTCTTTGAGACTAGACAGTGGCCCTGCTCTCCAGACTATAGGTATTGGCCACTCTACGGATTCTGAGTGGAGGACCTTTGGCCCTGACCTTTAGATCTGCCTTCCAGACCCACTGGAACAGCAACTCTGCTCCCTCAGCTTTGGGCAGCCCCATTCTCCTAGTCCATCTGAGTGGCGACTCCACCATTTGAGACCCCAGACATCATGGCCCTACCCTTTGAGACTGAGGCAGCTCTGCTTCCTGGGCTCCTTGTCTCTTCAGCTTCTGCTTCCTGGTTCCTTGGCCTCTCAGTCCCTCAGGCCTCATCACCCACATCTTCCCCTTCTAGGGCAAGTGTTCCAAAGCTCTTTAGCTCCACTGATAAGTGCCTGCAGGCACCCCACTCCACCAGTAAACTTCAGCTGGAAGGCACTCAGCTCTCTTGCTGTGTAAGTTGGCAAGCCTAGCTCCACTGATAAGTGCCTAGAGGCACCCCATCCCACCAGGAAGCCTCCTGTGCAAAAGCACTCAGCTCTCGTTCTGAGGTTCAGCTTCAGCGGTGTCTCACACTAGTCTCCTGGTTCTGCTGCTGCCGTTTCTCTACTGCTGCTTCTCTCCATCTTCAGCGTAATAGCTCTCCTCACTGCCTTCTGAGTCCTCACCAGAACTGTCTTTGATGTCTATAATTCCACCAACAGCCTTTTCAAGGCAAGAGTCTAGGCTTTTATTATTAGGCACTTTAAAACTCTTCCAGCCTCTATACATTCACAGTTTGAAAACGACTTCCACATTTTAGGTATCTGTTAGAGCAGCACCCCACTCTCTCCGTACCAAATTCTTAGTTATCTAGTGCTGGTATAACGTAAATACTACAAGTGGATGACTTTAACAAAGAAAATTTATTCTCTCACAGTTTAGGAGGCTAGAAGTCTGAATTCAGGGTGCCACATCCAGGGGAGGGCTTTCTCTCTCTGTCAACTCTGGGGGAATGTCCTTGTAATCAAACTTCCCAATCGAGGAGCTTCTCAGTGTGGGGACCCCAGGTCCAAAGGACCTGCTATTCTCCTGGCTCTTGTTTCTTGGTGGTACGAGGTCCCCATCTCTCTCTGCTCAATTCTATCTTTTATATCTAAAAAGAGATTGACTAAAGACACAACTTAATCTTGTAGATTGAGTCTTACCTCATTAACATAAATACCAGTAATCTTACTTCCTTGCCATCATAGAGGTAAGATTTATAACACATAGGAAAATCACATCAGATGATAATATGTGGACAATCACACAGTACTGGGAATTATGGATAGCCAAGTGGATGCACATTTTTGGGGAATCAATTCAATCTATAACATGCACTGTATCTATGGAGAAGCTCACGTGGATCTTCATTTCCTTTTCTGAATTGGGTATGTCTCTCTGCTGTGAAGTTATAGGTAAACAGGTAGGGGTAGATGGGGAGATGACCAATGTACGTCTGGGATCTGAAGAACAGCCTGAGTCAACTTCACTATTTTGCTGGGTAATTATAGCTGATGGCGTTAGGTTTTAAATATGACCCTTCTACAAAAAAGACTAAATCTGAGTTAGCAAGAGGAGCCTCTTGTAAATTACTTCTAGGAGTTAAAAGCTGGTTTGTCAACTCCACAAGAAAACTACTGGAACTAATAGAAAGATTCAGCAGAGTAGCAGGATGCAAGATAAACATACAAAAATCAGTTGGATTCCTCTACACTGATAAAGAAAAGTAGGAAAAACAAATCAAGAAAACAATACCTTTTATAATAGCCCCTAAAAAAATAAAATACTTAGGAATAAATCTAACCAGGGACATAAAAGACCTATGCAAAGTAAATTACAAAACTGCTGCAAGAAATCAAAAGAGACCTACATAAATGGAAAAACATACCATGCTCCTGGATAGGTAGACACAACATTGTGAAAATGACAATTCTATCCAAAGCAATCTACAAATACAATGTAATCCCGATCCAAATACAACATCATTCTTTAATGGGATGGAAAAACTAATCATTAACTTTATATTGAAAGGAAAGAGGCCCAGGAAAAGTAAAGCACCATTGAAGAACAAGAATAAAGTAGAAGAAATCACACTACCTGACCTCAGAACCTACTATACAGCTACGGCAGTCAAAACAGCCTGTTACATCTAGGGGAACACCTAGTTCAATTGGCATAACACAGTTCATAAAGACAATGGTCTACATTCTATCTTGGTGAGTAGCGTCTGGGGTCTTAAATGTCTGTGAACAGCCATCTAAAATACTTCACTGGACTCACTCCTTCAGGAGCAATGGAGAATGAAGAGAAAAGGATACAAGGAAAAGATTAGTCCAAAGGTCTAATGGACCACAGCTACCAAGGCCTCCACCAGACTGAGTCTAGTACAGCTAGATGGTGCCCGGCTACCATCACTGACTGTTCTGACCGGGATCACAAAAGAGGGTTCTGGACAGAGCTGGAGAAGGATGTAGAACAAAATTCTAACACACAAAAAAAAAAGCCAAATTTAATGACCTGACAGAGACTGGAGAAACCCCGAGAGTATGGCCCCCGGACACCCTTTTAACTCAGTGGTGAATTCACTCCCAAGGTTCACCGCTCAGCCAGGAATTGGACAGCCCCATAAAACATGGAAGCAGCAGCCAAGAAATCAAAGAAGGCATTGCATTGGGCAAATATGCCACAAAAGGCCTCTTTAAATTGTTGAAAAGCAGAGATGTTGCCTTGAAGGCGAAGGTGGGCCTGACTGAAGCCACGGTGTTTTTAATTGCCTCATCTGCATGCGAAAACTCCACGATGAAAGACGAGAAGAATTGACGCCTTTGAATTGTGGTGTTGGCGAAGAATAGTGAACATACCATGGACCGCCAAAAGAACTAACAAAGCTATTTTGGAACAAGTACAGCCAGGATGCTACTTAGAAGCAAAGATGGCGAGACTATGTCTCACATACTTTGGACATGTTATTAGAAGGGATCAGTCTCTGGAGAAGGACATCATGTGTAGTGAATTAGAGGGCCAGTGAAAAAGAGGAAGACCCTCAACAAGAGGGATTGATACAGTGGCTGCAACAATGGGCCCAAGCATAGCAACGAGTGTGAGGATGGCACAGGACTGGGCAGTGTTTCATTCTGTTGTGCATAGGGTGCTATGAGTTGGAACCGACTCGACCGCATCTTGTTGTTGTGTTGTTAGGTGTTGTCAAGTTAGTTCTGACTCATAGCACCCTATGCACAATAAATTGAAACACTGTCCGGTCCTGCCCCATCCTTACAATTGTTGTTATGCTTGAGTCCATTGTTGTGGCCACTATGTCAATCCATGTCATAGAGGGTCTTCCTCTTTTTCGCTGACCCTCTACTTTACCAAGCATGATGTCCTTCCCCAGGGACTGATCCCTCCGATAACATGTCCAAAGTACGTGAGATGAAGTCTCCACATCCTTGCTTCTAAGGCACATTCTGGTTGTACTTATTCCAAGACAGATTTGTTCATTCTTTTGGCAGTCCATGGTATATTCAATATTCTTTGCCAACACCACAATTCAAAGGCATCATTTCTTTCTCCATCTTCCTTATTCATTGCCCAGCTTTCACAAGCATATGAGGCGATTGAAAATACCATGGCTTTGGTCACATGCGTGTTGGTACAGGTGGTATCCTTGCTTTTTAACACTTTAAAGAGATCTATTGCAGAAGATTTGCCCAATGAAAGGCATCGTTTCTTGGCTGCTACTTCGTGGACATTGATTGTGAACCCAAGTAAAATGAAGTCCTTGACAGTATCAATATTTTCTCCATTTATCAAGATGTTGCTTAGTGGTCCAGTTGTGAGGATTTTTGTTTTCTTTATGTTGAGATGTAATCCATACTGAAGGGTGTAGTCTTTGATCTTCATCAGTAAGTGCTTCAAGTCCTCTTCACTTTCAGCAAGCAAGGTTGTGTCTCTGCATATTGCAAGTTGTTAATGAGTCTTCCTCCAATCCTGATGCCACGTTGTTCTTCATATAATGCAACTTCTCAAATTATTTTCTCAGCGTACAGACTGAATAAGTGTGGTGAAAGGATACAACCCTGTCAAACACCTTTCCTGACTTTATACTACCCAGTATTCCCTTGTTCTGTTCAAACGACTGTATTTTCATCTATGTACAGGTTCCTCATAAGAACATTTAAGTGTTCTGGAATCCACATTCTTTGCAATGTTATCCATAGTCAATAAAATACAGGTAAACATCTTTCTGGTATTCTCTGCTTTCAGCCAGGATCCATCTGACATCAGCAATGATGTCTCTGGTTCCACATCCTCTTCCGAATCTGGCTTGAATATATGGCAGTTCCCTGTCAATATACTGCTGCAACTGCTTTTGAATGATCTTCAGCAAAAGTTTACTTGCATGTGATATTGATATTGTTTGATAATTTCTGCTTTTGGTTGAATCATCTTTCTTAGCATAGACATAAATATGGATATCTTCCAGTCAGTTGGCCAGGTAGCTGTCTTCCAAATTTCTTGGCATAGATGAGTGAGCACTTCCAGTGCTGCAACTGTTTGTTGAAACATCTCAATTAGTATTCCTTCAATTCTTGGAGCCTTGTTTTTCGCCAATGTCTTCAGTGCAACTTGGACTTCTTCCTTCAGTGCCATTGGTTCTTGATCATATGTTACTTCCTGAAATGGTTGAATGTTGACCAACTCGTTTTGGTATAGTGACTCTGTGTATATCTTCCACCTTCTTTTGATGCTTCCTGCTTCGTTCAGTATTTTGCCCATAGAAACCTTCACTATTCCAACTCAAGGCTTGAATTTTTTCTTCAGTTGTTTCAGCCTGACAAATGCTGAACGTGTTCTTACCTTTTGGTTTTCTAATTCCAGATCTTGGCACATGTCATTATAATCATTTATTTTGTCTTCTAGAGCCACCTTTTGAAACCCTCTGCTCAGCTCTTTTATTTCATCATTTCTTCCATTCGCTTTAGCTACTCGACGTTCAAGGTAAGTTTCAGAGTCTCTTCTGACATCCATTTTGGCCTCTTCTTTATTTCCTTTTTAATGACCCCTTGTTTTCTTCATGTGTGATTTCCTCAATGTTATTCCACAACTCATCTGGTCTTCAGTTATTAGTGTTCAACGTGTCAAATCTATTCTTGAGATGGTCTGTAAATTCAGGTGAGATTTTCTCAAAGTTGTACTTTGGCTCTCGTGGACTTGTTTTAATTTTCTTCAGCTTCAACTTGGACTTGCATATGAGCAATTGATGGTCTGTTCCGCAGTCGGCCCCTGGCCTTGTTCTGACTGACAATATTGAGCTTTTCCTTGTCTCTTTCCACAGATGTAGTTGATTTGATTAACTTGTATTCCACCTGGCGAGGTCCACATGTATAGTCGTTGCTTCTGTTCTTGAAAAAGGTATTTGCAATAAAGAATAACTGAAGCATACTAATAAATCATTGTCAAATTGTAAATCAACATGTAAAATTTAAGAAAAGTAAGTTGCAGATTTGATGAAACCCTAAGACTTCACAGTCCAGGTATACTGGTGGTCTTCCCGAATAAAAGCAAAGAAATATTTACTGTCAAATGCACAAGAATATTAGAAAAAAAAAGCGCTACAAATGTCAATAATTGTAAACTTTGTGGCTTCAGGGGGAAACATTGGAAAGTAGCAAAGGAAAGCAGGCAGGTTTTCTGCATGGCATCCAAAGTGGACATCAGAAATTCATGGGCATCTTCCTCTAAGTGTCTATGGAAGCCTCTAGCCAGTGCATGTGAAGGCTTCATAAAGCCACCTGAATGATGGAGGAGGGCCCGGGTGATGTGAGCCTGCATGGTACACAGCACGCAGTAGCCCGCTGCCCACAGGTTGCAGAGTGCTCTCGGGATAGAACGTAGTCGGGGAAGGGTGGTGTGTAGGTCAGACACTGCAGCGCCGCATTCGCTTTGCAGGTGTTCCTCAGGTTGTGAAGCCCCGCCCCATCCCCATGTGATCTGCTCCAAGTCGCAGAAAGTTTCTAGCGGGAGTAAGCATGCAGTTGCCCCAGGCGCACTGCTTCTGGGATTTCCGCCACTGTTTGTCAGCCAGACAGGGAGCACAGTGCCTTTCAGCCCCCGCTGCTGGGAGGCTGGAAGAGCTGAGTTTTGGAGAGACAAAGAACTGACCCCTTAACTCCACAGTGGAAGGAGGTTACCTCTATGACTCTGGAAGAAAGATAGCGAGGCTTCTCCTGCCTAGACCTCAAGGTGCAGAAAGATGCCCGTTTTAGAGCAAATCTCCAAATGGCTGGATTTTGCGTTCACTGCAATCACATCAGCCCTCTTAAGAGCTAGCTTCACCCATTCCTCTACCTCCACAACCACCTCAACTATCAGTCCTGACTACTCCCTATCCCTGAACTGTTCCGCCACACGCTTTGTTCCAGACCAAACTTACCCACGCCCATATCCCTCCCTCCCTTTCCCACTGGCTCCATATTCATCAATCCATTCCTGGACATCAACTGCATCTGTGTGCTGAGAATTTAACCACCCCTACTCACAGCTGACTTCAATGAACATCTCTTCGCCAACAGTTTTCATTCCTAAACACGCGAAGAAAGTCTACGCCTGTGTGTCTTGCGTAAACCCACTGACAGTGGGACTGAGTTGGGGTTTTGGGGACATGGCAGTCTTGAATCATTCCAAATGGAAGACAAGCTAGACCCCTGGCGTATGTTGAATGTATGTGTGAGAGTTTGATGGATGTGTTTTTGTGTGTGTGTGGTGTGCGTGAATGAGTGTGTGGCTATGTAGATGTGTTTCTCTGTGTATAGAGGTGTTTGCCCACGTTCACATGCCTCGGCACACATGCATCTGTGTGTTTACTCGCCTCCATGAGTACCTCTAGGGCTAGATATTAACCAGGTGTTCAAATTACTAAGATATTAAAGGTTGTATCTGTGAAAATAATTTCTGACATTCAGACTGCCCACTAAAGAGGGCCAAACCCGTTCTCCACTTCTCCTTTTTCGCTGAGTGTCCTTTCCTGTCAGACTTCCTGGAGAGCTGTGAATTCTCATGGAAGCCGTCCAGGAGTACGTGCACCTTACTTGGGGACAAATATCAAGGAAGTCAGTGAGTGGGGGTTCTTTGTGCTTTTCCATTGCTGCAAAGGGCCTTTTCCATAAAGGGCTCAGGTGCTCACATGGACGGGACTCCTTACCCACATACCCCGTGGTGGCATGAGAGTACACAAGCCCACAGCTCTGCCCTGGGTATGTGCCTCTACCCTTCCACATCTCCCTCTCATTTTATTCTTCATTGTAATGATGATGAAGGTGATTAGAAATGTGTTTTTCTAGCTGAGTTTGGGTGCCCAAATTCTGACAATACATACCCTGCGGGGGAGAATGTTGCTAGTTTCTTCTTGAGACCTTGGGTCCTCAGATGACACTCGGATACCAGGACATGCAAAGAACACGTTGTTGTCCTCTTGCCCTCATTGTGACACTAGGGACAACCACAACGCTCTGTGAGGTGGCTAGAGCCTAAAAGATTTCTCACAATGCATAATATTTCAGATTTATTTAATCGTTTTCTAAAGGATATGAATTTCCTGCCCATATTTGGGAGAGCTCTCCATTTCATGATGGAGACATGATGGATGCTTTTGGAATGATGCAGGCTGCAATTCAGTAAAACTTTATAAGCTACAAATACAATGCTAGGGCTACTACTAGAATCCATCAAGCAACCAGATATCCTTCCCTTTCTTCTTCTTCTTCTTGCTACCTCTGACATACCTCTGTGAGTGAAGGATATCACCAAAGCTGATGACCACCTGAGCTCGAAGGTATCTGACTGGAACCCTCAGTTGGTGGCCTTCTTGCTCCCACTGATCCTTCGGCACCCTACCCCTGGATTTCAAATTCTGAATGATGACTGCGTTGGAGGGCAGGGCAGTCTCTCTGACCCTGAGCTAGAATTCAGCTTTTGGTCAGTCTCATGCTTGCACAATTTTCCACTCCTCTAAGGTCATTTGTTCGGTGGCTGTTGCCTCTGCCACTGCTGAAATGTTGACTTTAGCGTCTCCTTTGGGCACCCCTGGACTTGTCTCCACATCTATGTCCTCCATCCCGTGGCCTCTTGCTCCACCACCCTGTGGCACACTCCCACTCTCTCTGATCAATTCATTCTTGTGGATGTAAAACAGGACATAGGCTTGTTAGCTCAGCACACAGGTCACATCACACGCCAACACCTTGGCATTGTCGATTTGATACCGCTTGCCGTTGCCAGCCTTGACGTAAGAGAGGTAATGCCCTGTGTGGCAAGTCCACCCAACATGGACCAGCACCGCGCAGACTCTATAAACAGCTGGTCCTCCGTCCTGCTGAGACATACATCTGCTCACTTCGAGAGTCTCAGGATAGCACACGTGCTCGGCAGTTTTGTCACCAGTGAAGTCTGAGAAGAGTTTCAGTACGAGGATAAGGACCTCAGAGCAACTGTGCAAAGTCAGCGTCTTGGAAGCGCGCACCTTCCGCTGACAAATCCTACTATGATATGAATTTTCACCATCCAGCTTTTCGACCATGACCAACTCTTCCAAAGCTTGGTTCACACTTTGAGCTGCGTGGATATCCAGGGTAATGTCCAGGTAAGGGTAGAAGGTGTCTGACACTCCCTGGCAGTGGCAACACTGGAACTGAGATCTCCAGTAGCCGCCAAAAGATGGATAAGGGTGGTATCTGGGGAGAGGCTGCAGAAGTGCCTGTGGCTACGCAGGCAGGCTTTCTGCACGGCATCCAGAGTGGAAATGAGAAATTCATGGGCATCTTCCTGTTGGTGTTGGGGGAAACGTGTAGCCAGTGCGTGTGGGGGATCTATGACATTGCCTGTATGACAGAGGGCTCGGGTGATGTGATCCTGCATTGTACACAGCACGCAGTAGCCCTGCTGCCCACAGGTTGCAGACTGCTCCTGGGACAGCATGTAGTCTGTGAGGGGTGGCGTGTACGTCAGACACTGCAGCGCTGCATTCATCTAGCAGGTGTTCCCCATGTTGCAGGGCCCTGCCCAGACCCCAGAAGTTCTGCTCCAAGTCAAAACAAGTTTCTCAGAGGGGGCAAGCATCACTTCGCTGCAGGCGCCTGACTTCTGGGATATGTACCAGGCTTTGTAAGCCAGAGAGGTGAAGGTTTAAACAGTACATAATACTGAGGAAACCAGTGCAATTTTACTAGGAGAAAGGCATAGAAGCTTCATAGACACATCCAGACTCCCATGGGGGCTGAGTTACTGGGCTGAGGGCTTTGGGGACTACGGTCACAGTTGACATCTAGCTTAGTTGACATTAACATAGTTTATAAGGAAAATGTTCTACATCCTACTTTGGTGAGTAGCGTCTGGGTTCTTAAGAATTTGTGAGCAGCCATCTAAGGTATGTTTCTTGGTCCCACTCTGTCTGGAGCAAGGGAGAATGAAGAAAACCAAAGACACACAGGAGACAGGGGACCTCATACCACCAAGAAACAAGAGCCAGGACAACAGCGCATGCTTTGAACTCAGAGTCCCTGAGCTCAGAAGCTTCAAAACCAGGGAGCAGATTGATGACAAGGACTTTCCCCAGAACCAACAAAGAGAGAAAGCCTTCTCTTAGAACTGGCACCCTAAATTTAGACTTGTAGACTCCTAAAGTGTGACAGAATAAATTTCTCTTTCTTAAAGCCATCCACTTGTGGTACTTCAGTTGTTGCAGCTCTAGATAACTACGAGAAAAACCAATGGTGCATGTACACCTACAGTATAATTAACCAAAATAAGGGAAGTTGTCTCAGAGATGGATTTCCTGGCTGGATTTTCATTATCATTTTCTGTTCATGTTTTTCAGTATTTTAGAATAATGGACATAATTAAATTCTACTTCTGCAGTAAGAAATTTGATCTCACCTAAGAGAGGTCTATGGCTGCTGGGTGGCACAGTTAAGTGCTCGACTACTAGCCAAAAGTTTGGCCATTAAACCCACCAAGAGGTGCCTCAGAAGACAGGCCTAGAGATCTGCTTCTGAATGGTCACAGCCTTGAAAACACTATGGAGCAGTTCTACTCTGCACACATGGGGTCACCATGAGGCAGAATGGACTCAATGGCAACTAACAACAATAATAAAGGAGTTCTGGCCTTTGTCCAGGCTCCTGAGAGGTAACCTCTAAAACGCTGGAGTTTCCAGAGTGATAGGACTGTTTTGATTCGTGGTGGGCCCCTTGGTCCTCATCAGATAGTTTATACTAAAGAGGTGACACAGAGTGGAAGTTGGTCATGCCAGAAGGACGCATCAAGTGATTAGAGAGCTGAGACTTGTGTTAATATCAGGCAAATAGAAGAGGTAAATGACAGCCCACTGCAGGAGGAAACATAGAACCACCCAGAGGGGGTCAGCTGGAGGAACCACCTGTGTGGAAATTAGGTGCAGGTTTCTTTGGTTACAAAGCTTCAGTTTAACATTCAACACTCAAAATGAAGAAATGACTGTTTATTACTCACAGGTCCCAGAGGGGATCACACTCCAGGGCTGCACACTGAGCTCCCAGGAGCACCAAAGGAGAAAATCACACAAAGCACAAACAGACCTGGGCTCAGCCTTTAATAGGATCCAGGAGGGGAGTATACTCTATTTCGTGGGCTTAGGGACTACTGGCTAATTTAAAACAAGTGGCAGGAAACTGGGATCTGGAGGTACAAATTTGGCAGAGAGGGTTTGGGGTCCTTATCTGGATTCCCAGATGTGATGTGTAGCTGGGGAAAGGGAGAGCTGAAGAAGGGAGGAACTGCCTCTGGATGGTTACCTGGGATTTTGCATGTGGGCGTCAGGGATAGTTGATTAGGAAGACGAGTAGGCTTGCTCTTTTGAAATACATAATGTGCAAGCACAGGCTGGAAGAAAAGGGATGCTGAGGTATTTACAAAATGGAGTTTGGTTTCTTATGACAGAGATTTAGGCCCCATGATACCAGCCTGACTTGGGAGATGGAGAGGCAAGTGGAGGGCTGGAGTTCAGCCACATGGGCAAAAATTCAATCAATCACTCCCATGTGATGAAACCTCAAAAACCACTCTGGACGCTGAAGCTCAGGAGAGCATAGTGGGTTGACAATAATCCAGGGTATTATCACCATCAATGCCATCAATAACATTCAATATATATACACTGAAACCTGTGATAGCTGGAACTCTATGGGACTGCCTTTTTTTTCCGGGTCTTCTAGGTTTTATGGCTTTGACAGGGTGATTACTCACGTTGTCTATTAAGAATCCTACCTTGTCTTCTGAGTGTTCCTTCTCTGATATGTTCCTGCCTTAAATACGTTCCTGCTATTGCAACTTATATACACACATATGTACATATATATATATGAATATAAACTATCCCTCTTTTACTCTTCCAATTTTTTTTTTTTTATGTTCCTGCGTTCCTGGGTGGTGCATATGGTTAACTCGGTGGGCTGCTAATGGAAAGACTGGAAGTTTGAGGCACCTTGGAAGAAAGGCTTGGTGATCTACTCCAGAAAAATCAGTCATTGAAAACCCTATGGAGCATCGTTCTACTCTGACATACATAGGGTCACCATAAGTTGGAGTCGATTCCATTACAATTATTATGTTTAGTTTTGTTTTATTCCTAGGGAAAAAGCAGATCCCTGGGTGGCAGGAACAGTTTGCACTGGACGGCTAACCTAAGGGTTTGTGGTTCAAATCTACCTGCATAAGCACGGAAGAATAGGACTGCCGAACTTCTTCCCTTAATATTACATCCAAGAAAACCTTATGGTGCAGTTCTATTCTGTAACACATGGGGTCACCATGAGATGGAATCAACTTGTTGGCAAATAACTAACAACAGGGAAATTAAACAAGAAGATAGGATATTCATGTCCGTGTATGCACATAAGAATGGATGTTGGAAACATGACTAAATAGAAACACACAAATTCAAAGAAAAATTGATTGATCATTAAGCTTGAAGGGAAAAATTAAAAACAATTCCCCCTGATATCACCGCATCTATGAGGCAATAAAATGTAAGCATACTGAGGATTTAGTATATCTAAATTAGTGAAGAAGGAGCCCTGGTGTTGTGAGGTTAAACCCTCAGCTGCTAAAGAAAAGGTTGTCGGTTTGCACCCAAGACTTGGAGATTTGCCCCCATGTATATTACAGCCTTGAAAACTCTATGGGGAACTCCTACTCTGTCACATGGTGTTGCTATGAGTTGGAATCTACAGGAGAGCACCTAAAAACAGGAACAAATTAGTTAATACAATCTGAAACTTTATCAAAGACACTTGGAAACACCAATGGAACTTTCATCAATATGACAAGGTACTGAGTCATAAAGAAAATGTCAGCTAATTTCCAATAAGGCAGTAACATATTTCTGCTTTATTGGATATTGGTGTTGTCTTCAATTAGAAAGAAAGCTGTAAAAAAATCTCCAGAGAGACTTCCAGCAACATGGCGCTCTAGGTAGAAGCAGCATGCCGTCCCTCCACAGCAAAGATCCAAAAAACTAAGCCAAAAAGAGAAAACAGCAATCCTGAAACACTAAGCATCAAATGAAGAGATAAAGAACTCAGCCAAGCATCAAATGGAATAAGAAACTTACTGAGAACAGAAAGCGAGGAGACATACATGCAGAGGTCCCCTATCAGCTAATGCACCACGGATCCACCATCTTGCACTCCTATCAGAGACCAGCAAACAAGGGGTACGAGAAAGTAGCTTCACAGAGCTTCCAGCAGGAGACAGAATAACCGGCAACCAGCGATATATGCTTTTCCACCCCTACCCTTCTTCACCCCCACTTGGCCTCCTCTGCTTCCTGCGGCCACAGTCTCTTGGCCAGGAAGCACTGGCTGCTTGGATTCCACCCACCCACACCGGCCGACTCCCAGGGTGGCATTTGTTGGCTGCTGGTGTTGCTTTTTTCCACTTCTTTTGATTTCTTCCTAACCTCTCACCACCTCCCCTCCTTTCGCTCAAATACCTGGCTCCATGCGCCATCTTTGCTTCTTCCTGAAAGGCTGTGAAACTCCGCTCGAATGTGAAACTGCTTCCTGGTCCGTGCTGCCATGCTGGTGGGATCCTGGGGCTCTTTTTTTTGTTTGTTTTGAATTGTTTGTTTCTTTTCTTTTTCTTTTCTCGAATTGGGAACCCGTTCCAGCTGGGCAGGGCTGCACTGCTTGGGACCTACCCCCTCAGATTGTGCAGACAAGCAGAGGGATCCCTGAGAGCATTTCTCTTTTCGTGTTTTTTTCTGTTTTTTGGAGAGCGTTTCTTGTTCTTTTTTTAAATTTGTTTTCTTTTCTTTTCCCTCTTTTTCCCTTTTTGTCTTTCTTCATTACTCAGTTTCTCATCTCTCTATACCTTCCTTCTCTTCCTGTCCCCTGCATACCTGGCACTGAGTGACACCTCTACGTCTTCTAGCCAGGATGTACTTTAACACCTGGAAACAACTTCCGCAGACCGTGTAGCCACACAAGTGGGATCCCTGGAAGCTTTTCTTTCTTCTTCCTAATTTTTATTTATTCATTGTTTTCTTTTCTTCTTCTTCGTCCCCTTTTTGTTTTTCTCCATTTCATAGTCTCTCATCTCTCCACTCCAATGGTAAGCTCCCCAGCAGTTTTTTGTTTCTTTGTATGTTTTTGGCTCCTGTTCCTCTCTCCTCTCTCCCATACCCATCTTATCTCCACACATCACAATCTCCCCCTCTATCCTGCCTACCTATACCATGAGCTTAACATCACACCAGCAAGCAGCACAAGCATGGCCTACTGGAAACTTCCCTGCACTGCTTACCAGTCCACCCTGGTGACTGTAGTAAGTGCCACAAACAACCCATCCCAGCAATTCCTCTGCAGCTAGACCTGCCCTGCTGTACTATATCTGAGAGACTGACCCTCCCAATTGGAGAAGGAGGTGAAAAGTACCCTGCCCACAGATGAGCAAACTATAAAGAACACACAGCACGCCTACTCAGACATAGCCAAATTAAAAAAAAAAAAGACGAAACAAAGAAATCTACAATCAATAAACGAAAAAAATAACTATTGAATGCCCTGAAGTCAGCAGACAATATCAAAACATTTACAAAAATAGGACAGGACGGTTTCAGTAGACATCCAAAATAAAACACCAGACAACTTTCCAGTAGAATAAAATGCACTAGAACTACCTGATAGAGAATTCAAATCTCTAATACTCAGAATTATTCAAGATTTGAA
Source organism: Trichechus manatus latirostris (assembly GCF_000243295.1). Lineage (NCBI taxonomy): Eukaryota > Metazoa > Chordata > Mammalia > Sirenia > Trichechidae > Trichechus > Trichechus manatus. The sequence continues at coordinate 8,052,902 of NW_004444056.1, read as the reverse complement.
GCAAAAAGCAGACAAAAATGAGGAAAAAATAGACAAATTCATGGAAAATACAGACAAAAAAATGGAGGAATTCAGGAAAATAATGCAGGAACAAAATGCCAAAATAAATTCACAACTAGAAATTATACAAAAATAACAATTAGAAATCCAAAAGATAAACAACAAGATTTCAGAAATGGACAGTGTCATAGAAGGGCTGAGGAACAGATTTGAAATGGTAGAAGACAGGATCAGCAAAATTGAAGACAAACACGTGGATACAACTCTGAAGAAAACTCAGAAAAACGAATGAAGAAAAATGAAGACAGAATTATGTGGGATACAATCGAAAGCAAAAATTTGTGAGTGACCGGACTTCTAGAACAGGGGGAGAAAACAGAAAACACAGAGAGGATCATTGAAGAATTGCTGACAGAAAACTTCCCCATATCATGAAAGATGAAAAGCTGGCCATCCTAGAAGCTCAACGGACCCCAATAGGATAGACCCCAGAAGAAAATCACCAAGGCATATCATAATCACACTCTCCAAAACCAAAGACAAAGAATCCTGAGAGCAGCTCGTGAAA
>NW_004444056.1:7992200-8052234 GCF_000243295.1 Trichechus manatus latirostris | reverse complement strand
CAACAACATTCTTCAAAGAGATGGAAAACCTAATCATTAACTTTATATGGAAAGAGAAGAAGCCCTGGATAAGTAAAGCACTATTGAAGAAGAATAAAGTAGCAGAACTCGCACTACCTCACCTCAGAACCCACTATACAGCTACAGTAGTCAAAACAGCCTGATACTGGTACAACGATAGAAACATTGACCAATGGAACAGAATTGAGAACTCAGATGTAAATCCATCAACCTATGGTCACCTGATCTTTGACAAGGGCCCAAATTCTGTCAAACGGGGAAAAGACAGTCTTTTTAACAAATGGTGCTGGCAAAACTGGATATCCATTGGCAAAAAAAATGAAACAGGACCCATACCTCATACCATATACAAAAACTAATTCCAAATGGATCAAAGACCTAAATATAAAGCCAAAACTATAAAGTTCATAGAAGAAAAAATAAGACCAACGCTACAGGCCCTAATACATGGCATTAACACGATACAAACCGTAACCATCAACACACAAACTCCAGAAGATAAGCTAGATAATTGGGATCTTCCGAAAATCAAACACCTATGCTCTTCAAAAGACTTCACCAAAAGAATAAAAAGAGAGCCTACAAACTGGGAAAAAAAATTTGGACATTACAAGACAGACAAATGTCTAATCTCCATAATCTACAAGAAAATCCTACACCTCTACAAGAAAAAGACAAATAATCCTATTAAAAAATGGGCCAAGGAAATGAACAGACACTTCACCAAAGACATTCAAGCGGCCAACAGACACATGAGGAAATGCTTGAGTTCACTAGCCATTACAGAAATGCAAATTAAAACCACAATGAGATACCATCTCATCCCAGCATTACTGGCACGAATCAAAAACACTGGAAATAACAAATGTTGGAGAAGCTGCAGGGAGATTGGACCAGGGACATCCCTGCTGGGGTAGCCATCGACTTGGGCAATAACCTTTGCCCACAGAGGGATGTCAGGGTAGCAAGAAGAAGAAGAAAGGGAAGGGTACCCGGTCACTCAATGTATTGTAATAGATTGGACAGGCGGATCAAACCAAAAAGTCATACGCATGAGGACAGTGCTTCTTAGGTCCGTCAAACAGCAAATGGACAGCGCCCGTCCAAAAGCAGGATGAGAAGGCAGGAGGGGACAGGAACTGGGCGAATGGGCACAGGAAACCCGGGCTGGCAAGGGGGAGCCTGCTGTCACATTGTGGGGATTGCAACCTGTGTCTCGAAACAATGAGTGTAGAAAAGCGTGAATGACAAATTAACTTGAACCGTAAACTTTCACGTAAAGCCCAATAGAAAAATATTAAAAAGCAAAAATAAAAAAAAAAAAAATTCTGCCCTGTCTCCAAATCCCCAACTCACTACCACCGTAGGTGGATTTATGCAAGACACCCAGGAGCAGACCAGCTTCGGGTGTTTTAGGAATGGAAATGGCTGACGGAGAGGTGTTCATCAGAGGCAGTTGTGAGTGGGGGTGGCCAGACTCTCAGCCCAGATATCCAGCGGATGGCGGGGGTGGGGGGAAGGATGGACTGTTGAATCCAGTAGTCAGTGGGAAAGTGGACGGAGGGAGGAGGGCGGAGGGAGTGTCCAGTTGGAGCAAGGCATGGGGCACAGCAGGTCAGTGTATAGTTTATCTTTTTACTCTTTTGGTGAAGTCTTTTGTTGAGCATAAGTGTTTTAATTTTTAGAAGATCCCATTTATCTAGCTTGTCTTCTGGTATTTGTGTATTGTTAGTTATGGTATTTTATCCTATTTATGCTGTGTGTTAGGGCCTCTAGCGTTGACCGTATTTTTTCTTCTAGGATTTTTATAGTTTTGGGTTTTATATTTAGGTCTTTGATCCATTTTGAATTAGTTTTTGTGTATGGTGTGAGGTATGGGTCACGTTTCATTTTTTTACAGATAGACATCCAGTTTTGCCAGTACCATTAGTTTAAAAGACTGTCTTTTCCCCATTTGACAGACTTTGGGCCATTGTCGAAGATCAGGTGACCATAGGTTGATGGATTTACATCTGGGTTCTCAATTCTGTTCCATTGATCATTGTGTCTGTTGCACCAGTACCACGCTGTTTTGAATACTATAGCTGTATAGTAGGTTCTGAGGTGAGGTAGTGCGAGTTCTCCTACTTTCTTCTTCTTTAATAGTGCTTTTCTTATCCTGGGCCTCTTGCCTTTCCGCATAAAGTTAATGAGTAGTTTTTCCATCCTGTTAAAGAATGACGTTAGTATTTGGATAAGGATTGCATGGTATTTGTAGATTACTTTGAATAGAATTGTCATTTTCACAATGTTGTCTTTACCTACCCAGAAGCATGATATGTTTTGCCATTTATGTATGTCTCTTTTGAATTTTTGCAGCAGTTTTGTACTTTTCTTTGTATAGGTCTTTTATGTCCCTGGTTAGATTTATTCATAAGTATTTTATTTTTTTAGGTATTATAAATGGTATTGCTTTCTTGATTTATTTTTTGTAGTTCTCTTGATCAGTGTATAGGAATCAAAAAGATTTTTATATGTTTATCTTGTATGCTGTACTCTGCTGAATCTTTCTATTAGTTACAGCAGTTTTCTTGTTGAAATCACAGACTAACTTTTAACTCGTAGATGTGATTTACAAGAGGCTTCTCTTCCTAACTTAGATTTAGTCTTCTTTGTAGGTGGGTCATATTTAAAACCTAACTCCACCAGCTCTAATTACTAAGCAAAATGGTGAAGATGGCTCCGGCTGTCCTTGAGATCCTGGGCGTACATTCGACGTTCTCGCCATCTACCCCTACCTGTTTACCTATAACTTCACAACAGAGAGACAAGCCCAACCCAGAAAAGTCCTTGAAGACTCACATGATCTTCTTCATAGATACAGTGCATGTTATGGATTAAATTGTATCCCTCAAAAATGTGTGTCCACTTGGCTAGACCATGATTCCCAGTATTGTGTGATTGCCTACCATTTTATCATCTGATGTGATTTTCCTATGTGTTATAAATCTTACCTCATGATGTCATTGAGGTAGGATTACTAGAAGTTATGTTAATGAGGCAAGACTCAATCTACAAGATTAGGTTGTGTCTTCAGTGAATCTCTTTCGAGATATAAAAGACAGAATCGAGCAAAGAGAGATGGTGACCTCATACTACCAAGAAACAAGAGCCAGGAGAATAACAGTTCCCTTGGACCTGGGGTCTCTACACTGAGAAGCTCCTCGACTTGGGAAGATTGATTACAAAGATCTTCCCCCAGAGTCAACAGAGAGAGAAAGCCTTCCTCTTGATGGGACATCCCAAATTCAGACTTCTAGCCTCCTAGGCTGTGAGAGAATAAATTTTGTTTGTTAAAGCCATCCACTTATGCATCTTATAGCAGCACTAGATAACTAAGAATTTGGTACAGAGAGAATGGGGTGCTGCTCTAACAGATACCTGAAATGTGAAATTGATTTTGAAACTGAATGGATAGAGGCTGGAAGAGTTTTAAAGTGCCTAATAGTAAGACCCTAGACTCTTGCCTTGAAAAGATTGTTGGTGGAATTATGGACATCAAAGACAATTCTAGTGAGGACTCAGAAGGAAGTGAGGAGAGCTGTTACACTGGAGACGGCACAGATGGAGAGAAGCAGCAGCAGAGAAACAGCAGCAGCAGAACCAGGAGATCAGTGTGAGACACAACTGAAGCTGACACTTAGAACAAGAGAGTTGAGTGCCTTTGACAGGAGGCTTCCTGGCAGAGCGGGGTGCCTCTACTTATCAGTGGTGCTAGGCTTCCCGACTCACGGAGCAAGAGACCTGAGTGGCTTCCAGTTGAAATTTACTGGTGGAGTGGGGTGCCTCCAGGCACTTATCAGTGGAGCTAAAGATCTTTGGAACTCTTGCCCCAGAGGGCAAGACATGGATGGTGAGGTCCGAGGGACCAAGGGGCCAAGGAACCAGGAAGCAGAAGCTGAAGAAACAAGGAACCCACAAAGCAGAGCTGCCTCAGTCTCAAAGGGTAGGTCCATGACGTCTATGGTCTCAAATGGTGGAGTCGCCACTCAGATGGATTAGGAGAATGGGGCTGCCCAAATGTGATGGAGCAGAGTCGCCGTTCCAGTGGGCCTGGAAGGCAGATCTGAAGGCCAGGGCCAAAGGGTCTCTACTCAGAATCCATAGAGTGTGGTCCATACCTAGAGTCTGGAGGGCTGGGCCACTGTCTAAATAGTCTCAAAGAACAGAGGATTATGGATTATATTCAAGCCTTGAGAGCTAACGTAATGTGTTCTGTTAATTTGCTTGGTACCTGTTATCCCTTCTTTCCCCCAAATTTCTCCCATTTGTAATGGAAATGTCTAGCTTGTGCCTGTTCTGCCATTGTAATTTCGAAGCAGATAACTTGTGTTCTAGATTTCACAGATGAAGAGGAATTTGTTGAATTTGAACTTGGAGTTGATTTAACGCTTTTGCTATGATATGATGGTGTATGTGTTTTACCTGCGGCAAGGACATGAATTTCAGGGGGCCAAAGGGTGGAATGTTATGGATTGAATTTTGTCCCCCCAAACTGTGTGTCAACTTTGCTAGGCCATGATTCCCAGTATTGTGTGATTGTTCACCATTTTGTCATCTGATGTGATTTTCCTATGTGTTGTAAATCCTACCTCTATGATGTTAATGGGGTGTGATTAGCGGCAGTTATGTTAATTAGGCAAGACTCAATCTACAAGTTTAGGTTGTGTCTTAAGTCAATTTCTTTCGAGATATAAAAGAGAGAATCGAGCAGAGAGACAAGTGGACCTCATACCACCAAGAAGAGACAGGATAATAGTGTGTCTTTTGGACCCGGGATTCCTGTGCTCGAAGCTCCTCAATGGGGAAGATTGGTGACGAGGACCTTCCCCCAGAGCTGACAGGGAGAGAAAGCCTTCCCCTGGATCTGGCACCCTGAATTCGGACTTCTAGCCTCCTAGACTTGAAAGAATAAATTTCTCTTTGTTTAAGCCATCCACTTGTGGTATTTCTGTTATAGTAGCACTAGATAAATAAGACAGTGCAAAAAAGGCATTTGGAGAAATTCAACACCATTTCCTGATTTGAAAAGAAATTCAAAACAAAAAACACCCCAACATAGGAGTGAAAGGAAAATTCTTCCATAGGATAAAGGGTAGTTATGATTATGAAAAGCCCATAAAATTTAACACACTTTCCTGATTTGAAAAAAAAAATTATAAAAAAACTCACCAAGATAGGAGTGAAAGGAAAATTCTTCCATGGAATAAAGGGTAATTATGATTATGAGAAGCCCACAAAATTCAACACCCTTTACTGATTTGATTTTTTTAAAAGCACTCAACAAAATAGGGAGTGGAAGGGAAATTCTACAAGAGGATCAAGGGAATTTTATGAAAAGCCCACAGCTAACATCATACTCAATGCAGAAAGACTGGTTTCATTAAGGTCAGGTACAAGACAGCGATGCTGCCTACTCTCACCACTGCTAGTCAACATTGTTCAGAAAATTCTAGCCAGAGCAATTAAGCTAGGAAAAAAATAGATGATAGGTAGGTAGGTAGGTAGATAGGTAGGTAGATAGATTGATATATGGGTGGATGGGTGGACGGGTGGATGGATGGGTGGATGGATGGATGGATGGATGGATGATCATAGATGGATGATGATGATAGATGATAGATATATAACCCGTTGCCATCGAGTCAATTCCAACTCATAGCAACCCTATAGGACAGGGTAGAACTTCCCCATAGAGTTTCCAAGGACTGCCTCGTGGATTTGAACTGCCGACCTTTTGGTTAGCAGCCGTACCACTTAACCACTATGCCACCAGGGTTATCGATAGATACGATAAAAGATAAAATACAATTTTAGAAAAGATTGAATGGTATCCCCATTGGGAAGGAGGAAGTACAAAGATCCCTTTTTGCAGATGACGTGGTCCTACACAAGTGGGAGAGGAAATGAAGGAAATATGACCACGGACCAGAGTATCTAAAAGAAGAAAGTACCTAGGAAGAAATGTCACCAGGAAGTGAAAGACTTCTATACAGAAAACTCTAAACGGTGAATGAAAAAAATGAAAGAAGACTGAAATAATGGAAGAAAGGTCATTCCAGATCCATGGATTAGGACAATTTTATGGATTGAATTATGTCCAAAAAAATATGTGTTGTAAATCCTAACCTCTATGTTTGTGGTTATAGTCCTATTTAGAAATGAGCTGCCTTTGTTATGTTAATGAGGCAGGATTAGTGTAGGGTATATCTTGAGTCAATCTCTTTTGACATATAAAAGAGATTAAACACAAGCTAGCAAGCAGAGATAGGGGACAAGAGATGCCAAGCCACATGAAGATTACCCAGGAGTAGAAGTTCAGAAGAGACAAGGATCTTCCTCCAGAAACCACAGAGAAAGAAAGCCTTCCCTTAGAGCTGCCACCCTGAATTCAGACATCTACCCTCCTAGACAGTGAGAAAATATATTTCTGGCTTCTACTCTTCCTGGCCACGGGGGCCTGAAAATAACCTCAACTGAATCTCCATCCCATGGCTGACCTGGGATGCTCACCCACACCACCCCCTCATAGGTTCCAGCACCTGGGTGAAGTTGAAGGAACTAGACATACAGAGCAGGCACCCCCCACCGGTCCTGAGCTCAGAACTTATGTACTCAGCAGCTGGCAGGGATTTGGGGCAGGGGAGACAGAGACGAATAGAGTAAACACGATGTTGACTTGCCGGGAGAGAAATAATGTGATTTTTCCAGCACCACGAAGGAGCAGGGCCCTCAGGAGGAGGCCTTTTGTGGTGACCCTGGACAGCTCTTCCTTATCCCACCCTGCAGGACCCAGCCTGGCCTTTGGGCCTCTGCCCAGCAGGTGATCAGGTGTCCCAGGTGGTCTAGGTGCCTGGCCAGCATGTTCTCTATCCCTGCCCACTGGGCAACAAGTCCTCACACCCACCTGCTGGGCAATGCCACCCTAAGTATCGACACGTGTGGAGACTCAGCATCTTCCAGCAGAACAGGGCCTTTTTTCCTGGCCCACCATGCTGAGCGTTCTTCTCAATAGATGGGCGTCTGATGGCTATGCTCAGCATCTGAGCATCAGAACAGGGAGGGAGACTCAGGGGCTGCAGAAAAAGGGGAAGGCAGAGAAAACAGGTTGCGTCTTTGATTTTTGCTGGACCGGCACCTGGGTTTCCTGGGTCTCAGTCCCTAGGGCCGGAAGTCCTTCCACTCCATCTGTCCAAAGTTGATAGAGGGAGAAATGAGGTTGGAACATCTGTCCAGTGGCCCAGACTTGGGGTTTCAGGCTCCTAAGCTGAGATCCCTGCCTCACCTTGACTCTCGGAGTGGCTGGGGAGGTCGCCTTCAGAAAAGGTGAGGTGATCAGGGTATGAAGGCACCGTTTGTGGAGGCTGGGCCCCTCTTCTCTAGAACCTGCCCCTCACCCACTAGGTTACTGTGAGCTTTCAGTGAGGGCATGCCTGCAAAGCACTGGCCACCAGCGTCCGGCTCCTTGTCTGCTGATTCATCCGCAGCTTGAAGGTGACAAGCACGTGCACGCATACACATGTACACACACGTGTGAGCACTTTTCAAAGTAAAGTCTTCCTAAACTTGTTCACGACCTGTGACGCACCTGGGTACTATCTAGTGGATCTGAGTCTAATTTTGTTTTCAAATGCCTGGCCCGTTTCACTGATTTTATGACCCACTAATTGGTCCCTGGAGCCCTGGTGACTCAGAGGTGACTCAACAATACCCTTGATCTTAGTTTTTTTTGTGCGTGTGTTTTCTGTATTTTTTTTTTCCTTTTTAAATCAACTAAAACAATTTGATGCTTAAAATAAAAGATGGGAAATATTTCCAAATCAGACTTTAGTCAAGAATATATATATATTTCTCTGATCTTGGGGACAGGCAGAGAAGGGAAGAGTTTCCAGTTTTCTTGCTACGGGGCGAGGAGAACGGCGTCATGAGGACATGGAACACACAGCAAGGCTTAGAGGGGCGGTAGGAGGCAAAGAAAGTGGGAGTGGGGGAGGGAGTGAGAGTCACAGCAAAAGAGAGAGAGCAAGAGAGGGGAAAAAAATGTACCCGGCGGGGTGAACAGGTGGACATGGGTGCCTGTCTGGAACTTATAATTTACATAAAAATGGTGCTGCCTGTGCTGCCTCAGTGCTGAGCTGTCATTCATCTGTCTGTCTGCCTGCAGGACTTCTGCTCTGGGAAGGGACTGGATTCAGTCTCCTGGGGAGGCAGCTGGCATTCAGAGTCATCTTCATTAGGTGTGTGGTTTCTTTTCTATCTGAGAAACTATTTTTTTTTTTTTTTAAAAAAGAATCACAGCCAAAATAAGACATTCACTGCAAACTGCAAAGTGGCTGCACTAACCTGTTTGTAAAACACTGCGAATGTCTGCTCCCGGATTAAAAGCTCAGTGTTAACCAAAAGATCTGCAGATCAAATTCACCAGCCGCTCCTTCGAAACTCTATGGGTCACTCCTACTCTGCCCTATAGGGTCGCTATGAGTCAGAATCAACTCGATGGCAACAGTTTTGGTTTTGGCTTAATGGGTCCCTATGAATCAGAACTGATGACACTAATGTGTTTGGTTTTGGTTTAACAGGTCTCAGAAGGAGCCTTGGTGGCTCAGTGGGTGGGTACTAGGCTGTTAACTGAAAGGTAAGCAGTTCGAACCCACGAGCTTCTCTTTGGGAGAAAGACATAACCGTCTGCTTCTTTAAAGATTACAGCTTTGGAAACAGTATGGCCAGTTCTACTTTGTCCCCGACAGCAACGGTTTTTTTGTTTGTTTGTTTTTTTGATGGTCCTATCCCACAGACTCACTAATGAAACTCAAATCACAATTTATAAAAAACACAAGCTGCCCTACAATATGTTGGTATTAGCTGTCTTCCAGTCCAGGTGACCCCATGTGACCTAAGATATTTTATTGTTGTGCTAGGGTGCTGTCAAGTCAGTTCTGATTCATAGCGATCCTACCTACAACGGAATAAAAAACTGTCCAGTTCGTCATCCTCATAATCCTTGCTATGTTTGAGCCCATTGTTGCAGCCATTTCACAGTCTATCTCATTGAGAGTCTCCCTTTTTGCTAACCCTCTACTCTACCAAGCACTATGTCCTTCTCCAGGGACTGATCCTTCCTGATAACATGTCCAAAGTATGTGAGACAAAGTCTCGCCATGCTTGCTTCTAAGGAGCATTCTGGCTATATTTCTTCCAAGATAGATTTGTTCGTTTTTCTGGAAGTCCACGGTATATTCAATATTCTTTGTCAACATAATTCAAAAGCTTCTTCAGTCTTCGTCATTCATTATCCAGCTTTCAAATACATATCAGGGGATTAAAAATACCTTGGCTTGGGTCAGGTCCACCTTAGTCCTCAAAATTAACACTTTAAAGGGGTCTTTTGCAGATTTGTCCAGTGCAGTATGTCGTCTGATTTCTTGACTGCTGTTTCATGAGCACTGATTGTGGAGCCAAGTAATATGAAATTCTTGACAATTTCAATCTATTCTCCATTTATCATGATGTTGCATATTGGTCCAGTTGTGAGGATTTTTGTTTTTATATAGAGGTAGAATCCATACTGAAGGCTGTAGTGGTTTGATCTTCATCAGTAAGTGCTTCAAGTCCTCATTACTTTCAGCAAGCAAGGTTGTGTCATCTGCAAATCGCAGTTTTTAATGGGTCTTTCTCCAGTCTTGATGGCGCATTCTTCTTCATATACTGCAGCTTCTCAGATTTGCTCAGCATACGGATTAAATAAGTATGGTGAGAGGATACAACCCAGATATACACCTTTTCTGATTTTAAACCATGCAATATCCCTGTCATGGATTGAATTGTCTCCCCAAAAAATATGTGTATCAATTTGGCTAGGCTCTGATTCCCAGTATTTTGTGATTGTTCACCATTTTGTCATCTGATGTGATTTTCCTATGTGTTGTAAATCCTACCTCTATGATGTTAATCAAGTGGGCCAGGCAGCAGTTATATTAATGAGGCAGGACGCAAACTACAAGATTGGATTGTGTCTTGAGCCAATCTCTTTTGAGATATAAAAGAGAGAAACGAGCAGAACGACAGGGTGACGTAATACCACCAAGAAAGCAGCGCCGGGAACAGAGCACGTCTTTTGGACCCAAGGTTCTTGCACAGAGAAGCTTCTAGTGCAGGGGAAGATTGATGACAAGGACCTTCCTCCAGAGCCAACAAAGAAAGCCTTCCCCTGGAGCTGACGACCTGAATTTGGACTTCTAGCCTACTACACTGAGAGAATACACTTCTGTTTGTTAAAACCATCCACATGTGGTATTTCTGTTACGGCAGCACTAGATGACTAAGACAATCCCCTCTTTCTCTTCAAACGACTGCCTCTTGGTCTATGTAGAGGTGCCTCATGAGCACATTTAAGTGTTCGGAATTCCAATTCTTTGCAATGTTATCCATTATTTGTCATGATCCACACAGTCGAATGCCTTTGCATTGTCAATACAACACTGGCAAACATCTTTCTGGAATTCTCTACTTTCAGCCAAGGTCCATCTGACATCAGCAATGATATCCCTAAGTTATACAGGGACCTATACCACAAGGAATATCACAAAGAGATTTGTAACCTGTAAAGTCATTGCCAACTACCCACCTGCCCATAGGCAGGGACAGAGGTCAGCAAGAAGGGCACCCCCAAGATAAGTAAACAAAAAGAGATTCACAAGACGAGGTTATCTGTGAGGAGACACAGAAAGGCCTCAGAGACTGAGTATTAAATGGAAAGGTCGAGATGCAGACGCGTGTGTGTAGCATGGTCCCGTGTGCAAAAAAGGCTGCCGGTGTATGAATATGGAACCTTCATAAAAATGTTCTGGAATCATCCACAAGAAACTGTAAGGAAGGTCTGCATCTCGGGAGGAGGGCTGGAGATTCAACACTTCCTGTATTGTCTGAATGTCAGAATCATCATTCCTGTGTGCTTATTTTACCATTAAAAATGGGATCGGAGGGGAAGGCCCTAGGTGGTGCAGAAGAGTGGATGCTGTCTCTCGGGGCTGAGGACACTGCACCCTAGACTGGAAACGTGTGTTAAGTGACTCAAATTTTTCACTACTCTTCGAATTACGGAGAAACCACCACAAATATTAATTTGGGGTTACAAATAAATTTTAGTAAGTCAGTGAATTCACGAACACAACACCTGTGAATAATTAGGATCAACTGTAAATTTAAACCATTTTCACCCCACAAAAAGAAATGCCACCACTCTTCTTAGCCATCATGCCCAGCTCTAGACAACCAGGAATCTGCTCTGTCTCTGGATATACTTATTCTGGATATGTCCTATCAATGGATTCATATAATATGTGGTCTTCAGTGTCAGCTGTTTTTGACATTTATCCATTTTGTAGCATGTATCAGAATATCTTTCCTTTTTATGGCTGAATAATATTCCATTGTATGGATGTAACACATTTTGTTTTTCCATTTATCTGTTAGTTGCTGGACATTTGGGTTTTTTCCACTTTGTAGCAACTGTGAGTAATGCTGCTATGAGCATTTGTGTACATGTTTCTGTGTGGATACACAGATATGTTTTACATAGTTTTGGTATGTATATTTCTACAATTGAAATTTATATTTAAAAAAATGAGGATGCCTTGCATGTGTGCATACAGTGCAGCCTCCGAGATCTGCCACTGAAAAGCTGAACAAGGGCAGTGTTGCCCGAGCCCTTGTTGGGGAGGCTCCCCACACTGCCTGCAAGGACTCTGTCTCTAGGAGGCGCACAGGAAACAGGGAACAATGAGAAAAGTTTCCACACTGCGGAAGGGGGCTGGGAGGCGGGGCTATGGCCAGAGGCACACTCTTCTGTGTATCACTTGAAGTTTACATGAATGTTGTACAAGGATCGTGAGTCATTGGGATGGTTAAGACTGTGTGTCAACTTGGCAGGGCCATGATTCTCAGTGTTTTGGTGGTTGTATAATGTTGTGATCACTTCTCTGCTGAGATTTGATATGTGATCACCCCCATGATGGGATCTCCTGTAAGTAGCCAATTAGTTAAAAGGGAGTTTCCTTAGGCGTGTGACCTGCAGCGAATATAAGAAGACATTCTGGCAAGGCTTGGGAGATTTTTGATCATGCTGGATCCTGCAGTTGGCTCCTGTTCATCTGACATCCAGTTCTTGGGACTTGAGCTAGCAGCTTACCTGTGGTCTTGCTGTCAATCTTAGGTTTCATCAATCTTCACAGCCTGTGAGCAAAAGCCCTGCTTTCCAGCCTGTCGATCTTGGGTTCACCAGCCCCTGCGGGTACGTAAATCAGGAGAAGCCTCCAGCCTGACCTATGGATTTGGGACGTTCCAGCCTCTATAGTCGTCTGAGCCATCTCCTTGAGAGAAATCTCTCTCTCTCTCTCTCTCTATATATATATATATATATATATATACACTTCACTGGTTTTACTTCTCTAGAGGACCCAGCCTAAGACAGTCATTACATCAAAAAATCTTTTTTTTACTAACTATGGAGACAGAGACAGAGAGACAGACAGAGATCCAGAGACACAGAGAAAGAGAGAGAAGGGGCTCTTTGCTTCCTGGGCAAGTAGTTCTGCCCTACCCTTACCCTGCTTCTCCTCAGCACCCCCAGTTCTCTTCTCCCCACACCTTTTCCCCAGCTCCCAGACCACTTTCTAACCCCCACCATCTTTCTTTCAATACTTCACCCCACTTCTTCACCTCCCACTCTCCTCCCACCTACCCCCTCCCTCTCTGCCTGCCCCCACCCACTTCTCTCCCCGCATTCAGAGAGCACAGATGCAGGCAGAATGGGGTATTTGCACCCTCCTGGAGAGAAGCCTAGAAGGAAAGGCTGGTGGCTGCGGTGGGGCCACCAGCAGCTGTGAGGCCTGAGGGGTGCCCAGCTGGATACAAGGCCACAGCACAGAGGTCATGGTGAGTGAATGGGTCAGTGCTGCCTAGGAGTGGTGAGTGGAGAGGGTCTGAGCTGCTGCCTCCTGCCATCACTGAGAGGAGAGGGGGCCCAGAGCGTTTCCCCTGATACCTCAGGCTGAGCAAGGTGAAGCTGTGAGATGTGAGTTGCCCACAGAATTCTAGAAGGTGGGGGTGTGTGATCAGCTCTGCAATTCCAGATGGGGAACCAAGGCTCACAGTGAGTCCTGGTTCAGAGCCCTCCCTCAAGGATCTTGCACCCTACTGTCCCTCCCATATCTGCTCCTGGGCTCAGCCTCTGAGCCTCACACTGCATCCTCTTTTACTAGAACCTTCTTCCCTTCAGGCTTCAGCTAATTTGTCCATTCTCCAGGAAGCACTCCCTGCATCCACACATCCACCTGTTCTGGAATCTTCTGCTCATGTGTCTGCCTTTCCCCTAGCTGAAAGCAGGGTCCTGGCATCCTGCCCCCACTGTACCACTACCAAATGGACACAATGCAAGGAATGAATGAGTGAATTAATAAGTGGTAGACAGATGGATGAATGAATGGGTGGGTAGGTGTATGGATGGATAAATGGGTGGGTGGGCAGATGGACAGATGGATGAATGAGTAGATGGAAACGTGAGTGGCCTGCCCTCTTTCAGTAGGATGACTAGGATGGCAGGGCTGTCCTGGTTCTCAGCGAAACCTCAGAGCGTCCTGTCTTCTCCTCAGGAGACACAAGATCAACCTGCAACCGTAACTCACAAGATAGTGTCCACAAGCACTCAAGGCATGGTCTTTGTACTGAATACGAAGAAATTTCCCCAACTTTATCTCCACTCACTCATGTGAGTAACAAGATGTTCTAGAGCATAAGGCATACTGGTCCCCAAACTTCGGGTACCTGGAAGGATTCGAGACACAGGCCATTTCCCCAAGTCTGCCTTTCCAGACATACGTGCGTCCACAGTCTGGGAGGCAGTGTTCCTGGTCACTTCTGAGTGGTTGCTCCAAACATGGCTGATGGCCTCACTTCAGTGGCACCTGCATCTGCCCTCCAGGCACCAAGGAAGCATCGGGAACCTCTCTTTCCTCCGTTCCAACAAGAGACAGGGCCTAAGTAAAGATAAAACATAGTTAAAAATTACACAGGGACTGTGGTGTCCAAGGTCAGGCAACTCCATGCCCATATGCTGGCCAGCAAGCCACTCCTAGAGCCCACCGGGCCCCGGCCTGGGACAGGAAAGCAGGATCTGGCAGGACATGGCCACCAGAGGCCAGAAGCCACAGGCCCAGGGTAGGTGGTCAGTAAGTGGGCTGAGGGAGGTACAGGGACCAGCTCCACATGGGGTGCTTACAGGCACCTCCCATGGAGCTTGGGGTCTGAAGACAATGGGCTATTCAGAAAGAGTCCAGACAAACCTCTGCCTAGGACCTCGCTCTCAACCCCTAGTGGCTGGTCAGGACCCTCTGAGTGTCTGCCCCTCTTAAGCCTCCAGGCTATGTCTCAGATAAGCCCCTAAACACAGTGATCCCAGTTCTCAAAGCCTTTTGCACGCTGTCTCTTGCAACTGAAGTGGCCGCGACGAGCACCAGTCTTCCTCTCTTACTGTGGTCAGCCCCTTGGAAATGGCCCGCCCTGCTCCACCTTTGTGCTGGGTCACTGACCCCGCTGCCAGGCTCGTGGCGAGGGTCTGGCAAGTGTGTCCTGGGCCTCTGTCACAAAAGGACAGGGGCTGTAAAGAGGAGGGCATCACCCCAGCCAGGGGGCCTTGGGATCAAGACCGGAATTTGCAGATGAGCAGACGCCGCCAATGCCAGCAGAGACAGAGGCCAGCCAGCTGGGGTGGAGGGTTCTGCCCAGCCGCAGGGGAGGAAGCGCTCAGCCAGGACTGAGTCCACCTTAATGCTTCGCCTGTACTTACACGTGCCCAGAAAACGCAGAAGGATACGTAGGGGCCTGCTCTCCGAGAGGGGCTTGTACCTTTCTTCTGGGGCTCTTCTTCACTACTGGGATGTGTTCCTTAGGATATGCGTATGTTAACCTAGTTTGGGGTATTTTTAAGCGTCCCAGATAATCGGCATGCCGGTGAAGCACAGGCTTGTCTCATGCTGCGAGGTTCCAGTCCTGGCTCCCACCTAACCTCATCTGTACAATGGGGGCAGTGCTGGGCTTACCGGGGTGGTTGGAGGTTGAGGGGTCTGCAGTGAGCCCTGGATGCTGGGACCCGTCCACATCTCTGGCCTTCAGAGGCTCCTCCCAGGGCCCCCCCATAAAATGAAATCCTGGGCCCTTGGTTCAAAACCCACGGGGAAAGTGCCCATGAAGTTACTAAAATACAACCCCTTCTCCTTTCTTCCCGTCTCTCGACCTGTTGCGATGTTTCTCTATTTGCTATTTAACGTCGTTCTAAGTTAAGGAAAATCAAAAATTTAAATGACTAGTGTGAATTTTAAGCTCCCCAGGTGGTACCAACAGACCAGTAACCTAAAGCTTGGTGGTTCAAACTCACCCAGCCATATTGAGGAAGAAAAGGCCTGGCGATCTGCTCCCACTAAGATCGCAGGCAAGAAAACCCTATGGAGCAGTTCTACTCTGTAACTCACGGGGCTGCCATGAGTCAGAACCAACTCAATGGCAAGCACCACCCAGCTTGAATTCAACCATTCATCTTTATATTGTGAGATGCCAGTTTTAAGTGCAAATAGAAGAACACTTAACATGTACGCAGATTCGCCAGAGTTGCACACTCGTATTTCATAGCTCCTACGTGAATATATGTTCTCGTCAGAACAGTGGGAAGGTGGCATAACACTGTTATTTCACTCCTGGGTACACACAGCACTCCCCACCGTACTGGTGGGCATGGAAGGACTGGAAGAACTGGAAGGAGGGTTGCCCCTCTCCAATTCCTTCAGCACAGGTGGCTGGCTAACACAGGGGAGGAACAAGCAGAGAAAGGGCGTGATGTGTCCTGGGTCCTCCATGTTTCCTGGAGCACCGCTGCCTTCTCTCCTTGGGAAGGGGAAGCCGGGACTGGGCCTGCTCAGGTATAGATGGAGCCTGTTCACCTATACCTCACAGAGCCCCACAGGAATCTGCGCTCCTGCAGGTGTAAATGTGACGGCAGACATGCGTGTTGGGCATCTCCTCTTCTCACACAGGATCAATTGTCCCATCAGTCTTCATTTACAAGACACATGTTCAAAGACAGAAATGAAGTCCTTATCCAGGAAGCCTGCCACAGCGTTTCTGGTTGACCTCGGGCTTCTCCAGGAACAAGCTTGGTGGCCACACCAGGACAAGGCGAGGCTGAGTGCATCTCTCAGGACCCTTGTCCCTCTGGGTACCTCTGCCTAGGGGTCGTACCCGGGGGAGGGCTAGGCTGTGCGAGCAGGGGTGACAGGCAATGTCCACTGCGGCGGGTCCTCCCCTTCTCTAGGGCTTAAGCTTAACTTGCTCACTGCAGGCGTTCCCCTGGTGAACTTTATCTCGGGATGTTTCCTCTCTGGGCGATTTTAAAAAGTCATAAACCTGGAACAGCAAGAGCGCACTGGTCGGCCTCCCCTCTCCCTCCCTGTTCCTTCTCGCCTGGGAAACCCAACCCAGAGATGGGGGGCACTAGAAGCCAGCAGTGGGGGGATTTCACCTGAGATCCCCCCATGAGTGGAGGACCAAGAGTGGATTGGGGACTCCAAGGTGCCCAAAGTTGGCCAGGGCCCAGGGCCTCCCAGGCAATGGGGTACTCTTCCGGGGATGGGGACCCCATGCCCCCCCAGCACTGTGCAGGTGTGGGGGTGAACTCCTCAGAGGTTTCTTTTTCTATTTTAATTATGCTCACATTAAGAACTTCAGACAGTGCACAGAGTGAAAACATAAGAACTAGAAATCTCCCTACACCTGGTCCTTCCCCCTGAAGGTCAAAGTTCAGCACCAATAAGAGATCAGCTCTCCCCTCCCTAAATGCCAGTCTTGCCCGGGGAGCCCCATTCCGCGGGTGACACTCCATGACCAAGGGCTGGTGGTGAAGGTCTGAGCCCTGCTCTCAGAAGCCTCTGCACCCACAGAGCTGGCCTGAAGGTGGAGTTGGGGAGTCAGCCCTGTGTCCTGAGGCCTGCCAACACCATCCCTGATCCCAGGTCCAGGGGCCTTGCCTTGTCTCCTCCAAGGCCAGGTCTCTGCTGCCCACCCCGCCCCTCCCTCGTGCTCCTCCAACCTGTGGCCTTGGCCAGGCCCTCTCTCCCCTCCCACCTCTCTGGGCTGTAAACCAGGTTCAGAGCCTGCAGGCTGGGTGATGGCGGAGCTGCCAGGGGTCTCCAGCCTCCCTCAGAGCACCCAGACTAGCCTTCAACCCTAAGGTGGGAGTTTCCTGCCCGACCTGCCCCGTGTCCGCTTCTCCCTAGCCCTAGAATACCCCCACCATTTATAGACAGGCGACTGTGGCTCCAGGAGGCAGAGGCTCCCACAGGGAAGGGGACTGGGACTGGCGATGGGGACAGAAAGAATGGGGAGGGGATGATGGGAAGCTGACAAGGAGTAGATAGGGACCAGGACCCAGGGCAGGACAGGCCCCTCGGGCTATGCCCTGCTACAGGCCGCCCTACTGCCCTGGTCCAGTCTGCCCAGGGTTTTGCTGGAGGAGGTGAGCTGCCCCTCCCTGCCCCATGCTCCCTCCCTCCCCACCCCATGCCCTGCCCCTCCTTCAGGTATTACAGCACCACTTGGCATAACTCAAGTCAACTGTCCTCTACCAGGCCCCCAGGCAGACCCTCCCCTGACTGTGACAGTCTCTGTAGCCTGCCAGGGAACATTCTTTTTTTTTTTAGAATAAAATATTACTCAAGTAATATCTCAAAACATTTGTAAACAAATTTTTAAATTCCATATAAGATTAAAGTTGCCTTTGGCCACTACCTCCCACCAGATGTATCCACAATTAGTAATATGAATGTCTAAAGACATTTTTCTACTCATATACATAAACATGTAAATGTCCACAAAAATATACACTATTCCTTTACAAATGTGCTTAATGAATGTTTTTTATCAATGTTCTCTATCTCTAATATATTGCTCTAGGACATTTTTCATTCTAATATTACAAAATCTCTTGGTGTTCATTCCATGTCATGACACAGATCTAGCTTTTTATTTTTAATTGCTGCTTAGTATTCTAAGACATGTCTACACCACAGGCCATTTAGCCAGTCCCCAGGTTTCCCAATTTTTCATTCTCATAACACAATGAACTAGGCAGGTCGTCTTGGGTACACACGCATGTATTTCTCTGGAAGGGATACTGCAAAGTGAAATTGCTTGGCCCACCCACTTAAACTTGGCAGACATTTGCAAATTGCCCCCTAGAGTGGTT
The DNA here is from genome assembly GCF_000243295.1 of Trichechus manatus latirostris. Lineage (NCBI taxonomy): Eukaryota > Metazoa > Chordata > Mammalia > Sirenia > Trichechidae > Trichechus > Trichechus manatus. Next base: position 8,033,885 of record NW_004444056.1, on the reverse strand, counting down.
AATCCAATTTATATGCCCAATGGCAATATCCTGTTTCCTTACTCCTTGCACTATGTCTATTCCCTGATCAGAAAGCTTTTATCCAAAACTTTCTTTGGAAGACTTGAGCAATTACTTCAGTACACCTCTACAGCAATCTAATCCTCAACTACATCTTTCAGCCAAGTAGATTGAGTTCTAGGGAGTCTCATGACAGAAAGGAAAACTAGCATGGGTCTAGAATCACAGTACCAGACTAAGCTCTCCCCCCACTTCTGCTTGATAAATTTTCATTCGTGTGAGCTTTGTGCAGAACATAAATGGTGGATGGGAGTTTCCCTATGCTTCGCTTATACTTTTTTCTTGTACTTTGAGAATTTAAAATTCAAGTTAGTCTCTCATACAAAAATGTATACATATATTCTTCTGTGACCCTAATTGCTCTTACTATACTGTGACAGCATACTCCTACTATCCACCTCTGATTTTCTGTGTCCATTCAATCAGCTCCTGACCCTCTCTGCCCTCTCATCTCACCTCTGGACAGGAGCTGCCCATTTAGTCTCATGTATCTACTTGAGCTAAGCAGCACACTCTTTACAAGTATCATTTTATGTTCCAGAGCCCAGTCTAATCTTTGTCTGAAGAGTTGCCCTCGGGAATGGTTTCAGTTCTAGGCCGATGGAGAGTCCGGGGGCCATGCTTTCTGGGGTTCCTGCAGTCTCAGTCAGACCATTAAGTCAGGTCTATTTACTAGAATTTGAGTTCTGCAACCCACTTTTCTCCTGTGCCATCAGGGACTCTCTGTTGTGTTCCCTGTCAGGGCAGTCATTGGTGTTGGCCAGGCACCATCTAGTTCTTCTGGTCTCAGGATGATGGAGTCTATGGTTTATGTGGCTCTTTCTGTCTCTTGGGCTAATACTTTCCTTGTGACTTCAGTGTTCTTCATTCTCCTTGACTCCAGGTGGGTTAGGACAAATTGATGCATCTTAGATGGCCGCTCTCTAGCTTTTAAGACCCCAGATAACCAATCACCAAAGTGGGATGCAGAACATTTTCTTAATAAACTTTGTTATGCCAATTGACCTAGATGTCCCGTGAAAGCATGGTCCCCAGACCCCCAACCCTGCTACTCTGTACCTCTAAGTGTTTGGTGGTACTCAGGAAACTTCTTAACTTTGGTTTAGTCCAGTTGTGTTGACTTCCCCTGTAGTGTGTGCTGTCCTTCCCTTCACCTAAGACAATTCTTGTCTACTATCTAGTTAGTGAATAACCCTTTCTCTCCCTCCCCAACCTCATAACCATCAAAGAATGTTTTCTTCTGTGTTTAAACCTTCTCTTGAGTTCTTATAGTAGTGGTCTTATACAATATTTGTCCTTTGGTGACTAACTAAATTCATGGAGCATAATACCTTCCAGACTCCTCCATGTTATGTTTCACAGATTCATCGTTCTTTATCGTTGTGTACTATTCCATTGTGTGAATATACCAATTTATCCATTCGTCCATTGATGGGCACCTAGGTTCTTTTTTGCTATCATGAACAGTGCTGCAATGAACATGGGTGTGCATATATCTAGTCATGTGACAGCTGTTATTTCTCTAGGATATATCCAAGGAGCAGGATTGCTGGATCGTATGGTACTTCTAGCTTTTTAAGGAAGCGCCTGTGATGGATTGAATTGTGTCCCCCCAAAATATCTGTCAGCTTGGTTGGGTCATCATTCCCTGCATTGTATAACTGTGTAATCTGATGTGATTTCCTTATGTGTTGTAAATTCAATCACTATGATCTAATAAGATGGATTAGTGGCAGTTATACTGATGAGGTATACAAGATTGGTTAGCATCTTAAGCCAATCTTTTTTGAGATATAAAAGAGAGTAGTGAGCAGAGACACATGGGAACCTTATACCACCAAGAAAGCAGTGCCAGGAGCAGACAGCATCCTTTGGACATGAGGTTCCTGTGCAGACAAGCCCCCAGACCAAAGGAAGATTGAAGACACGGATATTCCTCCAGAGCAGACACAGAAAGCGTTTCCCTGAAGCTGACACACTGAATTTGGACTTGGTGCCTACAGGACTGTAAGAGAATAAACTTCTCTTTGTTAAAGCCATTTACCTGTGGTATTTCTGTTATAGCAGCACTAGGTGACTAAGCACGAAATCGATTTCCAAAGTGGTCGTACCACTTTAAATTCCCACCAACAGTGTAAGTGTTCCATTCTCTCCACAACCTCTCCAACATTATTTTGTGTTCTTTGGACTGTTAGCTTTGTTGGGGTGAGCTGGTATCTCATTGTAGTTTTGATTTGCATTTCTCTAACAGCTAATGATCATGAGCATTTCCTCATGTGTTAGCCACCTGAATGTCTTCTTTGGCAAAGTGTATGTTCATATCTTTTCCTCATTAATTGGGTTATTTGTCTTTTTGTTGTTGAGGTTTTGCAGTATCTTGTAGATTTTAGAGATTATACACTGATCAGATTTGTCACAGTCAAAAATTTTTCCCAGTCTATACATTGTCTTTTGACTCTTTTGGTGAAATCTTGACGAGCATTTCATTTTTAGGGGCTACCAGTTACCTAGTTTCTCTTCTGCTGTTTGTGCATTGTTACCTATGGTTTGTATTCTGTTTATGCCATGTATTAGGGCTCCTAGCATTGTCCTTGTTTTTTCTTCCATGATCTTTATCGTTTTTGATATTTAGGTCTTTGATCCATTTTGAGTTAGTTTTTGTGCATGGTGTGAGGTATGAGTCTTGTTTCAGTTTTTTGCAGATGGACATCTCATTATGCCAGCACCATTTGTTAAACAGACTGTATTTTCCCCCAATTAACGTACTTTGGGCCTTTGTCAAATATCAGCTGCTCATAGGTGGATGAACTTATGTCTGGATTCTCAATTCTTTTCCATTGGTCTATGTATTTGTTGTACCAGTAACAAGCTGTTTTGACTACTGTCGTGGTATAATAGGTACTAACATCAGGAAATGTGAAGCCTCCTACTTTGTTCTTCCTCTTGAGTAATGCTTTACTTTTCCAGGGCCTCTTCCTTTCCCATATGAAGTTGGTGATTTGTTTCTCCGTCTCATTAAAAAATGCCATTGGAATTTGGATCGGGATTGCATTGTATTTGTAGGTCGCTTTGGGCAGAATTGACATTTTCACAATGTTGAGCTTCCTAACCATGAGCAAGGTATGTTTTTCCACTTACGCAGGTCTCTTTTGGTTTCTTGCAGTAGTGTGTTGTAGTTTTCATCGTATAGGTCCTTTACATCTCTGGTTAGATTTATTCCCAATTATTTCATCTTCTTGGGGGATATTGTAGTAAATGGTATTGATTTGGTGATTTCCTCTTCGAAATTCTATTTGTTGACATAGAGGAATCCAACTGATTTTTGTATGTTTGTCTTGTATCCTGAAACTTTGCTGAAATCTTCTATTAGTTACAGTAGTTTTCTTGTGGATTCTTTGGGGTTTTCTGTGTATAAAATCATATCATCTGCAAATAGAGATACTTTGACTTCTTCCCTACCAATTGAGATGCCATTTCTTTCTTTTTCTAGCCTAATTGCTCTGACTAGGACCTCCAGCACAATGTTGAATAAGAGTAGTGATAAAGAACACCTTTGTCTGGTTACCCTTCTCAAGGGGAATGCTTTCAGACTGTCTCCATTTAGGATGATGTTGGCTGCTGTCTTTGTATAACCAGGGAACATTCTGATTTGAGATTTGATACTTGTGGTAGATTTGGAATTGGGGAGAGGATGGCTTAACCTCATTACAGATGAGGAAGCCAAGGCCCAGGAGGCTGAACCAGAATTCTACACCACATTCCTACATCGAGGAACCTGAGGTCACAGACACCCCAAGGACAAGAGGATGGCAGGGGCCTAGGAAGGAGAGAACATCTGAGAATTGAATCTCATCCTCAGTGAGAGGCCTGTGGCCACCTCAGAGACATCTCTGGCACCCAAAGCCCAGCCTCTCCCATGTGAGACTCTCCAGCTGATGCCAGTGGCACTGCTTGAGATGAAGTCCCCACGTTCTGGCCCAGGGAACCCCCAACCCTGTCCCCCACAGCCCCCTCCTGGTCTGCCCTGGGCTCAAGGTGCAGCCTGGGGGGAAGAGAGAGCACCTAGACACCCTGGGGCCAGCGGCATCTGACAAGCCTTAGTGAGGGCCTGCGCGTCTGCACAGACGGGTAAGGCATTAGCCCCTCATCCTTGGTATGCCTCGGAGAGTGCTAGGAATTCCTTTAAAGAAGTGGCTTTTTTGTACTTGAGGGAAGCTGGCTGGAGGCCTTAGGGGAAGGATCAAACCTGAGAACACAAACAAAGCCTCCAGCATCAGTCTGGACTGACAGCAGAGGCAGGTGGTTTCTGGTGTGGGTGGGAAGCAGAGCCACGGTTCTGGCTGACAGGGGCCTGAAGTCAGGACTCAGTGGCCCCCTCACTTTCCAGCTCGTCATGAGCCTAGGAGAGCTGGGGTGCAGGGTGTGGTAAGCTCTGTGACTTGGACTGGCTGAGGTCCCGGGCACTTCTGCACCTCCTACCCCATTCCTGTGCAGTCCCCCATGGATCATGGCCTGTTAGGAACCGCTGTAAGTGAAGGATGGCACAGGGCACCTGTGGTCATTGGGCCCTGGGGTATGACCAGCATGGTGAGGGAGACAGGTGGAACAATCAGCTATGGTCTCACAGTGAGCCCGTCCTGGAGGTATGGGGCCATGGGTGCTTGGAGACAGGAAGGGTGCGGAATCTGAAAGGGGGCCCTCAGTGTGTGTATCCATGGTGGAGGGAGGGATATCATGAAGACCGAGATTACAAGGTCACTCAGTTTGCAGCGTCCGGTGTATGGAGGGTGGGACAGCTATGAGACAGGGCTGAAGAACCCCCGTGCGAGGCTGAGGGGGCAGGACATCATGGGGCATGTGAGTCCCTGGGGGACGCTAAGCTGGGGAAACATGATGGTAAAGATGACCTGCCACTGTGCACACAGTGGGTCATGGGGTCAGAGCACAGCAGGTAGCCGGTGGGCCATGCAGTCATCTGGGAGAGTGGAGAAGCCTGGCCAGGACAGAGGAAGGTGGAGATGCCACAGCCTGGGGGTGGCCAGATGTGGGAGAGGGGAGAGATTCCCTGCTCTGTGGGCCAGGGCCTGGGTGGGCAGAGGTGTCATCTGATGAGGACCCTGGAGAGTGAGGCTTTTAGGAGCTGAGATGCAGGAGAGGCCTCAGTGCTGCAACTGGGGACACTACAGTGAAGACATCCAGTTGGACACCAGAGGCTACAGCCTGGGAGACAGGCCAGGGCCACACCAGGGTCCTCTCAGGAAGGGGAAAGAGTGACTGATGGGGCACCTAAGGCCCACCTGTGTCAGACTCGGGGGTTGGAGGGAGCCGGGTTCCAGGAACCAGCGGTGGGTGGGGGTGGGCAGGGATAATGACAAGGAGCACTTGCTCACTTGTGCTAAGTGTGGGAAGGTGGCTGAGCCTGTCTAGTGCTGTTTGTGTGTGTCCATGCGCTTCTATGTGTATATGTCCATATGCTTCTATCTGGGTGTGTGTCCATGTGCTATCTGGATGTGTGTCCATGTGCATCTGTGTGTGTCCATGTGCTTCTGCGTATGTGTCCATATGCTTTTATCTGTGTATGTATGTGTCCATGTGCTTTTACCTGGGTGTCTATATGCTTCTGTGTATGTCCATGTACTTATGTGTGTGTGTCCCCATGCCTGTGTCCATGTGCTTCTGTGTGTTCATTTGCTTCTGTGTGTCTGTGTCATGTGCTTGTGAGTGCCCACGGGCTTCTGTGTGTCCATGTACTTTTGTGCCCGAGTGTGTGGGTCCATGTGCTTATACTGTGTGCTCATGTGTCTCCATGTGTGCACGTTATTGAAATGTGTATCACGTGGAAAAGTGCATGTGTGTTTGTATCTGTGCACACATCTCACATGTAGGTTTTGGGATGTGTCTGGGTATTCTCGTCTGACGACTCACTTGCACATGTGTGTGAGTGTGGGAGATATGGGTGTCATATGTACCTACTTATAAAGGAAAAAAAGGTCCCAGGTCATTCAAGGCACACAGTGACATGAAAGATAGATGGCAAGCCCAGCAATCAGAATGAGAGGAAGAAATGGAAATTAAAAACAGAAACACTAGAAGGATACTCCCACAGCTTCTGCATCTACCCTTTGGTTTCCAGGTCAGATGTCAGAGCACATACACCTGCCTCCTTGCCTGAGGGCCCATGAACTTGGAACGTAAGGGGAAAGGAATAGAGTGTTGCCCATAGAGTCAGGTAGGGAAGACTCCACCAGCAGCACAGGGACCAGTCCATCTCTGGGAGTGAGAAATGGGATAAAAAGGCCGCTGACGAAGGCAGTGAGGAGCCTCCGAAAGGAGTATCTGTGGAGGGGGCTGCAGTGCGGAACTGCCCCCCAAGCAGAATCCAGAGTTGAACTCAGAGACTGCAGGTGAGATAGAGGATGAAAGTGAGAAAGGTGGCTGACCTGGGGGTGTGTGGCACTCGCCCACCCACTCACAGACTCAGATCCCAGCTGTCCACCGCCACACGGCTACTACAGGTGGGAGATATCATGAGGTTCTTCCACCCACCACCCCCCAAAAAAAGAGGGTAGCCACTGGCATACTAGTGGCACATTCTGCCACCAAGAGTCCATCACAAGAGTTGGCTCCCCCTCACTCTACATCTAAGCCAGCCTTCCTGTCAATTCATTCTCAAATATGAGATACCTCAGCTAGGTGAGGAAAGCCTGCAAAACAAGACAAAAGGCCCAGATACTCAAGGGAAAAATTGACTCCAAGGACACAGACTGTCATTCAGTAAAGAGAAAAAAAAAAAACAAAACCTCTGATATCAGACCACGAACAGGATACCCAGGGAAAAGCACAAAAGCCACAACAGTGTAAGAAGCTGCTCTTGGAAATTAAACATATAATTCCTGCAAGGAAACATACAAGTGCTGGAAGACAAAATTAAGGAAATCTGCATGGAATAAAAGCACAAGAAAACCTAAAACATGAGAGAAAAAATAGAAGACAAGGATTAGTCCAGGAGGTCCAATATCTGATCAACTGCAGTACCAGGAAGGGAGAACCAAAACAAAACTAAATCTGTTGCTGTCAAGATGATTCTCACAGTGACCCTGTAGGACAGAGGAGAACTGCCCCATGTGGTTTCCAAGGATGTAAATCTTCATGGAAGCAGACTGCCACATCTTTCTCACACAGAGCGGGAGGTGGGTTTGAACCACTGACCTTTTGGCTAGCAGCTGAGTGCTTAACCACTGTGCCACCAGGGCTCCTATTAGAAAAGGAGAGCAGAAAAGAAATAGAAGACAGAACAGAAAATGCCCTGGACCAAAGGGAGACTGGGTATTCCAATCACTGACACTCCAGAATGCAGAGCTGGTTGAATGAAAAAAAAAAAGTCTCAAACTAAGGCAAGTCCTTGAGAACTTACAGAGCCCCATGAATAGATTTTATCCTTGAGTCCTCCAAACTCAGGAAGATTGTGGAGAGGAGGTCCATACAGAACTGAGCATCAGACGTCACTGAACTTCAATGGCACAGTGTTAACAGAGCCTCAAGTTCTAAGGGAAATGGTTCAGTATTTATGTGTCCATCAGAATACAGATATGCTCAGACACTCAAGGACTCAGTGTTCACTTCCCACACACCACACTGATTTGAAGACACTCTAACAAAATAGGAGCATACACCTTATAGAAGGAAAATCTGAAGTGCAGATATTAAGTGGAAGCCACCAATCCCAGGCCAGGAACTGTGAGGGGAGGCTGTTCAGTTCACCCAGAGAGAGCAGCACACGGAGGGGTGAGAGGCCATCGGTACAATTCAGAGCTTGGAAGGCTGTGAGAATACAATCAAGGCACTCAGTGGAAGAAAAAAAAAGGCAATCAGAAACTCCAGGATGAAAATAAAACCATATAAAAAAGGCAGTTTTAAGCATGACTTGGAGTTCCTGGGTGGTGTAAATGGTTAACAAACTAGGCAAATAACCAAAAGGTTGGAGGTTCAAGTCCACCCAGAGGAGCATCAGAAGAAAGCCCTGGCAATCTACTTCCAAAAAATCAGCCATTGCAAACGTGAGCTTGGCTCTTACATCTGCACAATCATAACCCTGGGTTTAAAACTGAAAGTCTCAACTCCAGTGGCAGAGAAAAGACCAATCATATACTACTTTGGGATTATTATCACTACCTTTAAAAAATCAAAAGCCCGTTGCCAATTCCTATTTATAGCAACCCTACAAAACAGAATACAACTGCCCCACAGGGTTTACAAGGAGAACCTGGTGGATTCAAACTGCTTTTTGTGAGCAGCTGAGCTCTTAAGCACTGCACCATCAGAGCTCCATTGCTACATTTAGGTATCCCAAAAAAAAGATTTAAAAAAATCTCAATGTCTCACTTTTCTGCCCTCTCCAGATACTCCATGAGAAAACACCTACTTAAACACAGAAGGATTTAAGAAGAGTCAGGAGGATCCTTTAATGGAGCCACTCAGAACTGCAGATCTGTGGCTGAGAAATCCCAACCCCTTCTGTCTGTGCCTCTCACAGAGACTATGTTATTAGCTGCCCATTAGCCTCCACCTCATGGAGACCCTATGTATAACAGAGTGAAAATTTGTTTGGTACTGTGCCATCTTCGTGATCACTGGCATGTTTGATTCCTGTCGGGCAATATCCTGTTCTGATCCACAAGGATATCATTAGCTAATTTTCAGAAAAAAGATGGCCAGGCATTTCTTCCTAGTCTTAGTCTGGAACCCCTGCTGAAACCTGTCCATCTGGTGACCCTTCTGGTATTTGAAATACCGGTGGCATAGCTGCCAACCATCACAGCAACATGTAACCCACCACGGCACAACAAAAGGACAGATGGGTGGGGGTTCAAAGGGACTAAACCAAGAGAAAAACCAAGCCCATTGCTGGTGAATTGATTGTGACTCCTAACGACCATAAAGGGCAGAGCAGAACTGCTCAATAGGATTTCCAACACTGTTAATCTTTATGAAAGCAGACTGCAACATCTTTCTCCCGCACAGCAGCTGGTGAGTTCCAACCGCCAACCTTTAGGTTAGCACCTGAGTGCTATAACCACTGCGCAACCAGGGTTCCTTCAGAGACTAGGTCCTATAAAATATTTGTCCATAAATTGAAGGAACTTAAAGGGCTAGGAATCTTTAAAACTGAACATTTTCCATCTACATGCAAAAAGAAAAACTAAAGAATTTAAGGGGTTTGGTTTTTTTCTTCACCACCTGATGAGCACTGCCTAACAAGGTACTAATAGATGAACTATAAGAATATTCAAACATAGTTATTGATGAAGAAGGAGCCCCAGTGGTGTTGTGGTTAAGGGCTCTGCTAATTGAAAGGTCAGTGGTTAGAACCCAACTAACGCTACAGAAGAAAAGACCCGGAAATCTGTTCCCATAGATTACAGCCTAGGAAACCCTATGGTGCAGTTCTTTTCTATCCTATATGGTCACTGAGTTGGAATGGACTTGACAGCACACAATATGGACCAAGGACACTCTGAGACAGATTTAAAGCACCCACCAGCCCTCCTGAGCTCTACCGCACACACACTCAGCCTTTGCCAACGCCTATGCTTTGGCCTCCTCTATACTATGAACTTAGATTGATGTCCAGTACGTATTGTTAAGTTAGGAAAACTAAATTTATGTGAAGAAAACATGATAAATAGCCAACATACATTCATGTACATATTTCTGTACTCTGGGGGAGGGATATTCTGAGAAACACTGAAAGGTTACACAGGAAACAAAATGGAAATGGTTAGCAACTGGTGGTGATATTAACAGAACACTGGTACTACAGGAGGAAGTCAGCTTTCTGAATACAGCTTTTCAGTCTTCAGTTTTGAACCATGTGAAGTTTTATGTTAAAGGGAATAATTCAAAATGAAAGCAAATGTTAAAATTAAATGTACACAGAAACAAGTAAATGTAATAAAATATCAAACTTTCACTGCCCATCTGCGAGTTTGACATACTGTGGGGGCTGGCATGTTGCTGAGGCAAGAAGCTATACCACCAGTATTTCAAATACCAGCAGGGCCACCCATGGAGGACAGACATTAGTGGAGCTCACAGACTTCAACAGCCTAAGAAGAAAGACCTGGCAATCTACTTTAGAAAATTAGTCAGTGAAAACCATATGGATCACAACAGAACACTGATACAGTGCTAGAATATGAGACCCCTGGGTTGGAAAGGACTCCACGAACATACCAATGATCATGAAGATGGTGAAGAACTGCACATCTTCTTCTGTTAGGAGGTCAAGGAGCCCTGGAGGTGCAATGGTTTAGCACTTGACTACTAACCAAATGGTTGACAGTTCAAAACCACCCAGCAGCTCCATGGGAGAAAGACCTGGCAATCTGCTTCTGTAAAGATTACAGCCAGGAAAACACTACGGGGCAATTCTACTCTTATCACATGGAGTCACTATGAATTGAAATCGACTCCACAGCACACAACATAAATAAGGTGACCATGAGCTGGAGCCAACTCAATGACAGAAAACAATATGAAACTGATCAAATAACCATGCACAAGAGATAACCAATATTTAAGCACAGTAATCTTGTGTTAATACCTTAATGTAAATGCATAACAAGTACAAAAACAAAACTCAGAAAACTCAGTACTTTACAAAATACTTTTTTAGTTACTAGTACTATTAGTATTATGACACTGAAGCTATTTGAACATTATTAGGAACCAAGGTTTTTACTAAAAGACAAAAGAGATACAAACATAAAATAACAAAGTGACACGATTTGCCCATTTACATTTATCCCATGAATGTTCCTTGCTTCAGCCTAATAAATCAGCCTTGAGCAAACATTTCTAAAAACCATTAGAATTCTTGCTTAAAACCCATCTTCCTGCCATATTTTTGCTTGCCAACTTCAAATTAGTTTCCAGTGCCCCATGACACCCAGAACTCATAAAAAACCTCTTGCCTCACCTTTCCCTTTAGAGTTGAACTCAGACTTACGCTGAAGTCTCTTTCCTATCGTAATAGACTGAATAAAGTCTAGTTTGCCTATTTAACATTGTCCGGCACCATCTTATACGTGTGTATATATATACATGTGTGTGTCCGTATATATGTGTACATGTATATATATACATCTGTATATATAAAACCTTAAATTTGTTAGGAATAAAAGTATGGATTCATGATGTAAGCAATTATGTTTTTGTTTTTTTTCTTTTTAACTGTTTAGTTGTTACAACCTTTTGACTCAGCAGGTTATCTGGGCACTACACTTCCCCTCACAAGCTCAGCAGGGTTACTTTGCAACAGCCTAGCTGGCGTAGAATTTTGCTACTCTAATCAATACATTCTTCTTTGGAAACAAGCTCTATGGATACTTAGGTCCCACTGAGTTGGTTTAGTGTAGCGTACTAACTTCTAGAGGCCTAGTACATGCAGAATTGGTAACTACAGGGGATGAAGGCTTAAAAAGAAGATCCTAGAAAGTAAAACTCAAACTTGTTTTAACAAAAATTTTAAACATCAAGGTGTATCTCAACACTTCAGTGACAAAAATTTGACTTACCAGGAATCTGTTTAACAGCTAAACACTTTAGACCACTGAGTTAACATTAGGTTACGTACACCTTACAATGAATGTCATCTCAAGTTGTTAAATAAGCCAATGTGAAACCAGAAAAAATTACTAGCTCTGCTTTAGTGCCTAAAGTATCACAGCATCACACTTAGAAGAAATCTTATCTTCCCCTTATTGTCATGCCATACAGCTTTTTAAAATGTTAACAAAAATCAAGAAAAAAAATCCTTGAAAATATATTAACACTGGGAATGAAAATAAAGTATTGAACACGTGCACAGGCAGAGCTTAGTCAACCTCTTCCATGCGTGATGTGTCATCATCTCCTTCCAGGGGCGGCATTTCTTCAGTGATAGCAGCAGTGGTATCGTCAGCAGTAGGGTCATCTTCATCAATACCAAGTTTGATCATCCTGCAGATCCTGTTAGCATGTGTCTGGGGATCTTCTACACTGAAGCCAGAAGACAGGAGTGCGGTTTCATAGAGTAAGATGACCAGATCCTTCACAGACTTATCATTTTTGTCGGCTTCAGCCTTTTGCCGTAAGGTCTCAATGATGGAATGGTCGGGGTTGATCTCTAGATGTTTCTTTGCTGCCATGTAGCCCATGGTCGAGTTGCCTCTCAGGGCTTGAGCCTTCATGATTCTTTCCATGTCTGTCATCCAGCCATATGTGCTTGTGACAATGCAGCATGGGGGCGCGACCAATCGGTTTGACACCACCACCTTTTCAACTTTTTTCTCCAAAATGTCTTTTTGCAAAGATTCTCAACCTTTGTTTTTTTTCTCTTCTTGTTTCTTTTTTTCTTCTTCATCTTCTGTAAGTTCCAAGCCCTCTTTGGTGACTGACACTAAAGTCTTCCCCTCAAACTCCTTCAGCTGTTGGACACAGTATTCATCGATGGGCTTGATCATATAGATCACTTCTAAGCCATGCTTCCGGAGACATTCTACAAAGGCCAAGTTAGCAACTTGGTCCTTGGTTTCACCAGTGATGTAATAGATGTGTTTCTGGTTTTCCTTCATTCTGGTACAACAGTCCTTGAGAGACACCATCTCATCACTCGAAGCAGATGTGTAATACCTTAACAGCTCTGAAAGCTTCTTCCGATTTTGAGAGTCTTCATGTATTCCAAGCTTAACGTTTTTAGAGAACTGCTCATAAAACTTCTCGCAGTTCTCTTTATCTTCAGCCAGTTCAGTGAAGAGTTCTAAGCACTTTTTGACCAAGTTCTTCCTGATAACTTTCAAAATTTTGCTTTGTTGCAACATCTCACAGGAAATATTTAGAGGAAGATCCTCAGAGTCCACCACGCCTCTAATAAAATTCAGATATTCAGGAATTAGCTCCTCAGTTATCCATGATTAAAACTGCATACGTACAACTTAATGTTCTTTTTCTTTCTGTTTTCTAACAGATCAAAAGGAGCACGTCTTGGGACAAAGAGAAGGGCTATGAATTCCAGCTGTCCTTCAACTGAGAAATGCTTCACGGCCAAGTGGTCTTCCCAGTCATTGGTCAAGCTCTTATAGAATTCTCCGTATTATTAGTAATATCAGGATTTCTGGTGCAAATGGACTTCGCTTTATTGAGTACCTCTTGGTCAATGTACTTTTCCTTGATCTTCTTTTTGTTCTTCTTGTCACCGTCTTTCTTTTCTTCCTCCTCTTCATCAGAAGCAGCATCTTCTATTTCAGGCTTGTCATCAGACTCCTTTTCTTTCTTTTTCCTCCTCTTTCTCTTCCTTTTCTTCAGCCTCATCATCTCTCCTTTCTCTCGCTCTTTCTCCACGAAGAGGGTGATCGGGTAGCCGATGAACTGAGAGTGCTTCTTCATGATCTCCTTCATCCTCCTTTTTTCCAAGTACTCCGTTTGGTCTTCCTTCAGATGCAGGATCACCTTTGTTCCACGACCCATAGGTTCTCCTGTGTCCATCCTAACTGTGAAGGACCCTCCTGCAGAAGACTCCCATGCATACTGCTCATCATGTTTGGTGGATCAGTCATTTTCTCAGCAACCAAATACGCGAAGTAAAACCCCACACCAAACTGGCCAATCATGGGGATGTCTGAACCAGCCTGCGAAGCTTGCATGAACGCTTTGGTCCCCGACTTGGCGATGGTACCAAGATTATTGATCAAGTCGGCCATGGTCATCCCAATTCCAGTGTCTACAATCATGAGGGTTCGATCTTGCTTGTTTGGAATGAGATTAATATGCAGCTCCTTCCCAGAGTCTAGCTTACTGGGATCTGTCAAGCTTTCATATCTGATCTTGTCCAACACATCTGATGAATTTGAAATCAGCTCCCTCAGAAAGATTTCTTTGTTCAAATAGAAAGTATCGATGATCAAGGACATCAACTGCGCAATTTCAGCCTGGAAGGCAAACGTCTCCACCTCTTCCTCCTCCATGGGGTGGTCTTGGGTCTGGGTCTCCTCGGGCATCTTGGTGAAAGGCCTGCACAGACTCCGCAACGCAGCAGCACCACGATGCAGAAGCAACTTGCAATTATGTATTTTACATGCTCACTGAAACGCCAAGACCAAACTAACTCCATGTTAATAGGTTTTGCATTATGACCGAGACCATGTATTGCACACACCTTGGTTTTTAAAAGAAACCAGACATTTGGAGATAAAGGCTTGATTCCAGACCTGGAGCAGGAGAGTAAAGTGATCCAGGAACTTCTTTTGCGTTCAAACACTAGTAGGGTTCTGTCAATAGTCTATGTGGTTGCTACAACTAAGAAACTAAATAATTTTTAATTTTTATTAATTTAACAATAATCTTGATTCAATTATTGGAAAAGTGCTTGGAGTAACCTGGGATTGTCAATCTACTTTTCAAAACTAAAATTTATGTAATGTGCTGCTTCCGGATTCTGGAAGATGGAATACAAAAAAAAGAAACGTAAAATACCTCATAAATAAATTTATACTGATTAATTTTATTTACAATTTTTACCTTAACAATAAATGGGCATATTGAGTTAAATGAGATTTTTCATTAAAAATTTCACGTTTACATTTTCAAATGTCTAATATGGCCACTAAAAGATGTTAAATTACATTTTTGATGTGCATTACATTTCTATTAGAACCGTACAAGACCTCAATGTCTACCCTACAAAAAATACAGAATACAAACTAAACAAAATAATAGTAACATCTGTGAGAGAACACTATGGGAGTTCCTTGTTTCACCAGGTCCTGCATGTTTTCCACCATTGGGTGCTTACCACTTTTGCTCTCTATTAAGAAGCATACATCATAAACACCCACTGAGTTTTTCTTCTCTGATGGGTTTCTGACTTACACAGGTTCCAACTGTCACAGCTTTGACTTTATCAGAATGCTGAATATTTTAACATTTTACAGGACAAGCAGGAGAATGTTCTGTGTGACACGGATTAAACAGATCTAGAAATAAAAAGGCAACGTGAAAAAATGGTTTGGATCCTAACGTCAAAAAACTCAACAATCACAGTAGATAATTTATGGACAACTGGAGAAATTTTCATTTGCTGTGAGAGACAATGACAATCTAGGATGTACTGGTAGAAAACTGACCTTATTTGTAGGAGCTTAACGGGTGAATTCTGCAATTAACCATTGGTTGTTTCATAATAATTCACATACATGGACAAACTCCCAACATTTATAAAGGCTCTCTAAAACATGATTTTTTATAGAATTACTGAGGTTTGAGGAATCACAACAGAATCTCCCACATTCCATATATTCAAGATGTTCCTCTCCAGGGTAATTTCTTATATGTTTAGTGAGGGATGAGGAATAACTAAATGCTTTCCCACATTCCTTACATTCATAAAGTTTCTCCCACTGTGAGGTTATTTACGTTCAGTCAGCACTGAAGACTAAAGGCTTTCCCTCATTCCTCACTGAAGGCCTCACTCCTCTGTGAGTTCTTATATGTGTAGTGAGGTGTGAGGACTGACGAAAGGCTTTCCTGCATTTCTTACATTCATAAGGCCTTTCACCACTGTGAGTTCTCATATGTCTAGTGAGGCCTGAGGTGTGAGAAAAGGCTTTGCTACATTCCATACATTTATAGGGTCTCTCTCCACAGTGAGTTCTCAAATGTAGAGTAAGGTGTGAGGATCGACTGAAGGCTTTGCCACAATCCTTACATTCATAAGGCCTCTCTCCACTGTGAGTTCTTACATGTTTAGTGAGGTTTGAGGAGTGACTAAAACCTTTGCCACATTTCTGACATTCATAAGGCCTCTCACCACTATGAGTTCTCATATGTTCAGTGAGATATGAAGACCGACTAAAAGCTTTGCCACATTCCTTACATTCATAAGGCTTCTCTCCACTGTGAATTCTTATGTATCTAGTTAGTTTTGAGGAAAGACTAAAGGCTTTACCACATTCCTTACATTTATAAGGTCTCTCTCCACTGTGAATTCTTGTATGTCTAATTAGGTTTGAGGAAAGACTAAAGGCTTTCCCACATTCTTTACATTCATAAAGCCTCTCTCCACTGTGAATTCTCATATGTGCACTGAGATTTGACAACTGACAAAAGGTTTTCCCACATTCCTTGCATACATAAGGCCTCTCTCCACTATGAGTTCTTATATGTGCAGTGAGGTTTGAGGACTGACTAAAGGCTTTCCCACATTCCTTACATACATAAGGCCTCTCTCCACTGTGAATTCTCATATGTATAGTGAGCTTTGAGGAATGACGAAAGCATTTGCTGCATTCCTTACATTCATAGGATTTCTCTCCAGTAAGAGTTCTCACAGCAGTGCTGAGGTAAAACGGACAACTGCGGGCTTCTCCGTATTCCTTACACTGATAGGCACTGCATCCAGAATGAGATTTGATATGCTGCTTAAGTGATGAATGATTCACCAAGGATTTTCCACACTCAAGGCATTCAGAAGGATATGCTTCCATAGGAGTTTTTAGCAGAGAAAGATCTGGAATCTGGCTGAAAGTCTGTCCACAATGATTGTCTTCATTACTTTCACAGAGGTTCTCTAACATACGCCTTCTGTTAAAAACAGGCAGCATGCTGTTGGATACAAATTTGTTACTATTCCACCACTACCATACACATTAGACATGTATTTTTTGGCCTGAACTGTCTCATGTTTCATAGATAAAATCATATAGCAGACATGCTGCCATTATTTTTACACTGGTTCTAAAATACGGTGCTCTCCAACTAATAACTCTAAGTGAAATGCTTCAAATATTAAACATTGGACTCACATATATGAAAATACTGTACTGTGAAAATTCTGTGATTACACGAAAGAACTAGTTTTACGTAAATAAGATACCGAAATGGCACAAAAGTTTGCATTGCCGTATATGTATGTATGTATACGTATATATATACACATATAAAGGTTCTAGTTGTTAAGTGCTGTTGAGTTGATTCCAGCTTAGTGACCCCATGTGACCAAAAGGCTGGTGGTTCAAACCCACCCAGTGGCACTGCCAAGAGTCGGAATAGACAAGACAGCAACAGGTCTGAGATGTGCACACACACACACAGACATCCCTACTCAATTATCAACTATCTCATTATCTGACATTTCACATTTACAATAGAAAAAATCTATTTGATTATTTTGCACATTAATGAAGGTCTCAGAGTGGCCTCAGAGAATCTGGGCAGCACTACCCTGCACCCTCCAGTCCCTCCTGCTGGCAGGGTTGCCACGTCGAGCTGATGGGCACAGCCATGCTCCTCTGTGGCCATAGCCTGCAGATGGACGCACAGGCAGTCTCAGCAAACAGGCACCTCTTCAGGGTTCCTATCTCCTATGTGACCTGAGGCCCTGCAACTTAAAATTGCTGTCAGGTGGAACAGCAGGAAGGAAACTGCAACAGAGAGGGTGTCTGGAAGAAATGCTTGCAAGTTTAATGATACCCCAAAGTGAAGCAAACAGGGCCTGAAGCCTCCACGTTGGTGGGGCTGGTTGTGTAGCAAGGCCCACAGCTCTCTCAAAAAAGGCCCTAGCCTTGGTGACTCACCAGCCTTGGAGAGCAATGTAGGCTCTGGGAACTGAAATGCAGAGCTTGTAGGGGTGGGACTGTAGTCCTTGACATGGTTCCACAAAGGGAGCTCTTACCCAGCACAGGAGAAAGGTGAAGTGGTTAAGCCATGGGCCCTCCGGGTATACAGCCCAGGTTTATCCAGCTTTGTCTCCTCCAAGCCTCCTTCCTCACGGAGGAATTATTCATAAACGGACTCATCACAGTAATTAGTAAATTAGTAAATCTTAGCTGTCATTATCTCTATGATCACATTTTCCAAACAAAAAACATTGGACAAATGGTCTGAAAACAGAAACAAAAAATCCTTCATTTTCACATAACACCAACTTTCACAAAACTTTCTGGTCTTTGGAACCTAACCATGTCAAAAAATGAGTAGTGGGTGTATGTGCATATACATATATACATATATACACATGTGCACAAAAGCCCAGGAACCCTGCTGGCGCACTGGTTAAGCACTCGGCTACTAACCGAAAGGTTGCCAGTTTGAACCCACCAGCAACTACGCAAGAGAAAGACAGGGCAGTCTGCTTCCTTAAAGATTACATCCTTTGAAACCCTACGGGGCAGTTCTACTCTGTCCTATGTGGTCGCTATGAGTCGGAATACTCCATAGTATAAAAATGGGTTTTTATACGTGTATGTGTGCATGTGTGTATACGCATACGTATGTGTGGGTATGTATATATGTATATATAGTTGTTGCAGTTAAGAGTTAATTCCAGTTCACAGTGACCCCATGTGACAGAGAAGAACTGCCCCATAGGGTTTTCTTGGCTGTAATTACGGAAGCACAATGCCAGGTGTTTCTCCCACAGAGCCACTGTATAGGCTCGAATTGCCAATCTTTTGGTTAGCGATCGAGGGCTTAACCATTTGTCTGCCCTGTGCTCCTTAGATATATAATCATTTTAATGTCATTATACCTTCTTAAAACTCTCCTAAGAAGCATTGCTGTCTCTCACACAAATGACACTCACCTTACATGTGTTTTCTGGTTGTTATCCTGATCTTCAGTGACAAGCAATTCGAAGATTTCTCCGACAATCGAGGACCAGGTGTCATTTTTCATGAATCGTAATATTGTATTTTCAGTGGATAGCTTGTCTCCATCAATAAGGTTTTGAGAAGCTGACCCAATGATTAAAGGTGAGGTTCACAACATGAAACAAAATGGAGAGAAAATACTCAGAGGGAAAAGGTAGCTGTGAACAAAGAAAGCTTCTGATGCATTTTGCAGTTTCCGTACTTGGGCATTGTTGAGAAACCAATTTACTAGGAAATACTTCCAAGAAGATTGAGAGTGATGGTGACATAAATAGGGTGCAATTAGAAGAGCAAAGTAGAAAGGTATTGGAGACAATGCACATGGAACATTAAAAGAGGAAAGGGGGACAGTCTTTTTCCATGAACCAGGTGTGTTAGGATTGATGAAAGTCAGAAACACAAGCTCAGGTTTCTGTGAAGCACATACTCCTCAACCCAAAAGAGACTTTTTCTTATTGATTTTTTCAAATCTCATTCCTTCCATGCAGGCCCAGTCCTTTAAACAATTCTTGCCTCCTGGTGCCCCCAACACAGTGGTCCTGGACAAGTGCTATCTGCACTCTCCTCAGGTCTTTCTCTTGCTACTCTGGGGAACAAATGGGTGCAGATGATGTGGTGATCATGGAGAAAGGCATATCATTAGGGAAGACAGGGAGGAGCAATGAACACTTCCCTGACACGGAGCCAACACTTTGGTCCCCAGAGTCTCTGGTGATTTACAGGTGTGAATTTATTTGTAGCAAAATAATCATGTCAAATTTGTAATAAACAAAGTAAGACTCTTTACATGGTCTCAGACCACAAATATTCTCTCTGTGCACCAAAGAAACCCCTGAAGTCAACACCCACATTTACACTTAAAGAACCTTAAGCCTTTTAATAAAAATTAAAATGAGAAGACAGTTTAATAAACAGAGCTCTGTATTCATAGGAAACCCAAGATATGCATGTTCCAGAGAGCAAGGGACCACACCTGTCTTATTTAACAATGTTTTCCCATTCCTTGGTCCACACAGTGGAGTAAAATCGATGGGAATGACATATTTGGACACAAAAAAATTTAAAAAATTTTTAAATGAAGAGCTATGGTGGCTGACCAAAAGGTTGGCAGTTTGAATCCACCAGGCACTCCTTGGAAACCCTATGGGGCAGTTCTACTCTAAACTATAGGGTTGCTATGAGTCGGAATCTACAGCAATGGGTTTGGGGTTTTTTTTATCCATACCTACTGAGGCCAGACTTCTGAAGATTTCCATCATCACATCTCTGTAGAGTTGCCTCTGAGAAAGATCCAGCAAAGCCCATTCTTCCTGAGTAAAGTTCACAGCCACTTCCTCAACAGCCACTGAGTCCTAAAAATTTCCACATATTCTGCTTCAGCAAGCTACTGCATACTCCAGTGTGTGTGAAAGAAGGGTGAGGCTGACTGTCCTTGGGAACTGAGATTTCATGGGGATTAGACACAGGTTTTGTGTTCTACCAAGGTCTACACTAGGGGTTAGCCATCAGCCTCATCCCTTCACTGTCTACATTCACTTCTTCATGGACTGCATCCTGTCTCACAGACTTAACAATCCTTCCAACACAATGAACTTCTCTCTCCACAGTCTGTGACCAATTGTTGTCTCATTCGTCTCTACCTTTATGGTCTAGAACAATCAGAACACATAGTGGAGAAATGCTCTACAGTGAAGCCGTATTTCCACATTTGGATCATCTCTTCCTTGTGAAAAAAAAATTCACCTCCTTGCACAAGACCCAGCAAAATATTTAATAAAACATGAAACACAAGGTGAAAGCAGGATGAAATGTTAACAACTGGGAAACACTGCAGGACTGTTTTTCCTTTTGCCCCTCACCAGCCATGGGGGCCCCAGTGGACTGCACAAAGGGCAACCTAACCCAAGGCCCTAAGCTTGTCATATTTTCTTAACTCCAGATGATCGGGGCTGACAGGACCACCTGCTAAAAACAAAATATTATTTTGAGAAATTATAAATTTTTACATATCTGTCATCTACTTTTCAATAACTCTACAGATGCACTGTTATGCACTCTGTCCCTTCATGGAGACAGACAAGGCAAAGGTATTGCAAATGTAAATGGAGATCAGCTGAGACACAGGAAACAAGACAATCTAGATATCATCACAATTTTCAAACTTTCAGACCCAAAGCTACTGTACAGCAATTATGAGTCACTCTCCCTTCAACAAACACACCCAGACACCCACACACAGTTATGACAAAGAGCTGAATCTTTGAAGAATCAGAATAGCATGCCCTTGTGTTTGCTGACCATAAACAAAAGATTAAGATTCACATTCTCTAGTAAGTTCATTGACGTGAAAGAGATTTAGCTGTTACAATACTTCCACATCATAGGAAATAGAGACTTACACACCAACCCTGTGGACGCTCCCCTCCAGCATTTTCTCACATTTTCACCCCTTAGAAGGTATGCAAGTATGACCACCTGAACTCTGACCACTGGCATCGTCTGGGCTGCAGGACTGGCCTCTCTGAAATAGCACCAACCCTTTACCTCCCACACGTAGTGAGGACACAAAAGGCAGCCACATGGCACTTCTGAAGTTACACTTTTACTGAACAGCTCAGCAACTATAGAACAGATACGCTACAGGATGAAGAAAGCTGTCAAGGTCACTCCTAATCAACCCTGGTATAGTAGTGTCACAGCAATCTTTGATCCAGTGCCACATTCGAAACTCTACTCCACTGCTGTGCAGCAGGTGACATACTTTAAAGCCATCAAAAATCTTAACTTCCATTCTCACAACGTATTCATGATAAACTGTTGCCTTTATTAAGCAACTACGATCTTTGAAGGGATTTACAAAAAGCTTTCAGCACACTAGCTCATTATTCCTCATACCTCTCCTAAGCAGCTATTGCTTCAAATGGGTTATAGCGAGTAAAGTTACAATTAATCACTTGCTTAAGGTTAACCAGATGGTATGTTGCTAAGCCAGGGTCAGAATGCACATCAATATGCTCAAGACTAAATTCCTGACAACAATATTTCTGTGCGTACACCTACAGTTCTCTTGTTATTCTGGCTGTTAATCCTCAATTACATGGATGAGCTAGAGCCTGCTGGGTAGTGGGAACAGGAGACAAAGGAAACATCCTATTCAATTCAGACAACCTGGATCCCCTACTCCTGGCAAAGACCAGTGTCTTAGGGAAGACTACTTCCCTTCAAGCCCTTTGTGATAATGGTGTGGCAGAGGCAGTGTGTGAACTCAACTTCACAAGGGGGAATGCGAATCAAGAACAGCTCAAGGTTGATTCCTATGAGGTGGAGATCAAATATGCCTCCTCTCACTGCCATCTTTACCAATTCTGATACCAACCGTCCCTCCCAGGGCACTCTCTACTTCTCTTCTGAGTTCCGTAATTCGTTGCAACGGCCACACAGAACTCACAGGCAGTACTCGTGATTATGGGGTTTCTCACAGAACTAACTGGTTACAATTCACGCTCAGGAAGGCTCAGGATACAATTCTTCCATCATGACAGTCTCTTCTCAGCTGTGCCCGCTGGCCCGCCTCTCTCTGGCCCCTTGTCCTCTGCCTTGCTCGGGCAAGTGTTACAAAGGTCTTTTAGCTCTTCCAGTAAGTTCCCTGAGGCACCCCAGTCTGCCAGGAAGCCCTGGCCTCAAGGCACTCAGCGCTAGCTTTCTGGGTCAGCAAACCTCGCTCCACCAAGCACCCAGAGGCACCCTACTCTGCTGCAAGCCTCTTGCTCCAAGGCACTCAGCTTCCTCACTCTGTGGGCTGGGAAGTCCACCATGCCGTCTCCTGTTGGCCTCTTGCCAGTCTCTTGGTTCTGCTGCCTGTGTTGCTGCCATTCCTCTGCTGCTGCTTCTCGACATCTTGCTGTCTTTGGTATTACAACTCTCTGTCTCCTGAGTCTAGTAGGACCTCAGCACAGGGATCCCAGGTCCAAAGGACACATTCCACTCCTGGTTCTACTTCTTTGGTGGTGGTAAGATCCTGTCTCACATCTCTGGTATGGCTCATTTTAAGCCCAGCAGTGGCAAAGCTAACCAATCCTCTCATTAATGTTCCATATACCTTATTACCATGGTCCCACCTGATCATTTGGTTGGAGTTAGAAAGACTATGGCAAGAAAGGCCACATTAATTCACTGCACCGCACCCTTGTATCTGGCTCTATTATTTATTTAGGTGGTACTGACACAGAGTCTACTTCACATAGGCAAAGCAGATACAGTACTGAACAAACCAGAAATACTCGGATACACATGTATTGTAACTACTTCAGGTGTGGGTAGTAAAAAAATGAAATATAAAAAGTTCCCTGGGTGGCACGAGTCGTAAGCATTTGACTGGTAGTCAAAAGGCTGGTGGTTCAAAGCTACCCAGAGGTTCCTTGGAAGACAGGTCTGGCAACCTGCTCTGACAGATCAGAGCCTTGAAAACTGTATGGAACTCTGCACACATGGGGTTGCTATGAGTCAGCACTGACTCTACAGCAACTGTTATGGGTGGAATTCTGTCTCCAATAAACGTGTGTAAACTTGGCTAGGCCATGATTCCTAGTATTGTGTGGTTGTCCACCATTGTGTGATCTGATTTGATTACCTATGTGTTGTAAATCTTAATCTCTAACATTTTAATGAGATAGGATTAGAGGCAGTTAATGAAACAGGACAAAATCTACAATTTTAGGTTGTATACTTAGTCAATCCCTTTTGAAATACAAAGCAGAGAAGCGAGTGGCAGCGGGGGGGGGGGCCGAGGGGACCTCCCACCACCAAGCAAGAGCCAGAAGCGGAGCGCGTCCTTTGGACCCAGGGTCCCTACACTGAGAAGCTCCTAGACCAAAGGAAGACTGATGACAAGAACCTTTACCCAGAGTCCACAGAGACAGAAAATCTTCCCCTGGAGCTTGTGCCCTCAATTCAGACTTCTAGCCTCCTAAACTGTGAAAGAATAAATTTCTGTTTGTTAAAGCCACTCACTTGTGGTATTTCTACAATAGCTGCACTAGATAAGAGAGCAACTAAAAACAACATAATGTCACGTGCTGGTAAGCTCTATGAAAAACACAGCATGGTCAGGGAATAAGCAGTAACAGAAGTACATTTACTTTTAGTGAGTTAGTGCAGGGACAAGAATCATTTTAGGAAATACAACCTAGTGAAACCTGACTTAATAAGGAAAAACAAATACGTTTTTAATTCTAGAAACTTGGAAGTGCTCTGTGATGACTTTACAAACACTCGTATATATTTCAGATGCTCACTGACTTTAACAACTTTCAGTGTAGGAGTACAGCAGTGAAAGAGTACCACTGACCTTCATGGCTGGGAAAGAGAAGATACAGTGGTTAAACACAAAATCAAAAGGTCATTAGCAAAAGGTAAACTGGGGAACTGGACAAATAAAAGCAGTATGAATACATACTACCAGTAAAGTAAAAGAAAACACAATATTAATGACACAAAACACAAATGAAGACTTTCAGGTTTTGGTCTGAGAGTTTGGAAGTCATCCACTCCCATCCTCAAGAAAAAACCTGAACATACTGAACCAAGAGTTTCAGGTGATAGGAAAATGACTGCCCCCAGAACTGGAGGGACACATAGGCAGATACAGAGAATCATCCCAGAGCAAGCCCAAGAGCAGAGTGCCTACGTGTCCCTCCAGTTTTGGGGACAGTCATTTATCCTGAGACTCCCATAGCCTAATTCATTGATTTCACTGAAAACAATGTTCAGAGCTAAGACTTGAAAGATGCAAAATAATTACCGAAGCAACAGGTGAGAATAGACTGTTCCAGGAGGAGGAAATGCCAGGGCACAGGCCAGCAAGTGGGAGTTTGGTCTATTTTAGGGAGACCCAAATGCCAGCATGACCAGAGCAGCGAGACGTTGGAGAGCAACAGGAGAGGAATTTGGAAAGGTGACTGGAGCCAGTGGGCGTATCATGTTCTAGAGAAAGTGCTGGCTCATGAAGACACTGGCTTCTCATCCAAGTGAAATGCGGAACAATTTTACACCTCTGATCAAACACGGAAAACAATATGACACCTCTTAAAGGTGGGGGCAAATGTAAACGCTGGGAGCCATGTAAGAGGGTTCTGGCCATAATCAGATAAGAAATGATGAAAATGGGCATATACAAAAGCTGTATAGCTAAACACATACATGCAGAAAATGTCAACGCTTTTCTAGTAAAAGCAGGTAAAAAACAAGGACATCCATTATTCCATTCCTATTCAGTGTTACTGTAGAAGCCGTAGCCAATACATACCAAAAATGAAAAACACAAAAAGTAAAGAAATAAAAATGTTAAAAGAAAAAAAAAAAACCCAATCTATACTTTCAGATTAAATAATTATATATGTAGAACTCCCAAGAATGGCAAAGATGATTATAATGCTGAGAGTATTCAGATTACAAAATAAATATCAAGGTGAGGATTATTTCAAATGTTTCATTTATATATACTAGCAACAAGCACTTGAGAAATTGTTAAAAGATTCATGTATTTTTAGTCAGGGGAAAACGTAACAAAAAGGACATAATTAATAAGAGATCCAAATGAAAAAATTATAAAACATTATTAAATAACACAGGAACAGACTGAAATAAACAAAAAGATAGTGCACGCTCTTAGATAACTGTTCTTCACAAATAGACCACTATTTTCAATGTACTTCCATAAAATTCCAACCAACTTTTTTTTTTGAACTTCACGAAAATTCTTTAAAAATGTGTACGTAATTGTAAATTTCCACAAATACCCAAGATTTTCTAAAGAATAAGGCCTGGGCTTGTCCATGTATGTCATATGTGTAATTGTAGTCACATGTATTTATTTTATCAATGGACCTATATCAGACAGAGCAGTATCATTATAAGAATACATAAAAGACCAATAAAAATAAACAGTCCTAGAAAAGGTCCACCGATATCTATAGAAAGTTGATACAACAAGCTCTGCAAGTCTGTGGTAGAAAACACTCACAATAAGTGGGGTAGAATCAACTAATTGGAGTCTCTGGGTTGTATAAATGATTAAGTGCTCAGATATTAAGCAAAAGGCTGGAGGTTGAAGAAAAGATAGAGGCCCCTTGGAAGAAAAGCCTGCGGGTCTGCTTCCCATAAATTAGCCAATGAAATCCTATGGAGTGCAGTTCTACTTTGAAACACTTGGGGTCTCCATAAGTCAGAATCAGGGAAAACGAAAATGTTTGTTATCAAATAATTATCTAATTGGAATAGTCTATTCCTATCTACTCCATATAAAAAGATTAATTCTAGATAGATTGGCTTTAATTACAAGAATGTAAAATTATAACACTTTCAGAAGTTATCAGCAAGTGATCTTACGACATCAGAATAGAGAAAAAAATCTTAACCAAAAAGATCAAGACATAAGGGAAAAGAAACATAAATTCAACTATATTTACAGCAACTCATCAAAGGGCACCAAAACTGAGTGAGAAGACAAGTCACATACTAGGGGGAAACTTTCCGAAGTCTATACAAACAAAAAAAAAACTGCAAAATCGAACTCGCTGCCATCAAGTCAATTCCAACTTATAGCCACCCTACACGACAGAGTAGAAATGCCCCATAGAGCTTCCAAGGAGCGGTTGGTGGATGCAAACTGCAGACCTTTTGGTTAGCAGCTGAGCTCTTAACCACTGCGTCACACTAAAAAGTCACAGAGATATAAGTTAACAGTGGGAAATATGCACAGTCTTCAATAGTGAAGTAGTGTAAGTTACCTGAACAACAAAATCAAAGATACCATTTTATCGACAGATTATAAGAGCAAAAATTACTTCATTAGATAAAAGAAACAAACAGTGCCGATAAGTAGATTCCGACTCACAGCATCCCTATAGGACTGAGTAGAACTGCCACATAGGGTTTTCAAGGAGTGGCTGGTAAATTCGAACTGCCAACGTGTTGGTTACCAGTAGAGCTCTGGACCACTGTGCCACCAGTGCTCCAATAAGCATATGGAAAAAATAAGATATATATGCACATTTTGTGGGACAGAAAATCTGTACAACATACTAGCTCTTTTAGTAAATTTGAACTTGGCTATGATGTGCAACTGAGAGATTCCCCTCACTAGAGAATGATTATGCAAGAGCACGTAAGAGTTTGGAAAAGAATGACGAGAATAAGAGCAGCAATATTCACAGAAGCAAGAGTTACACCTGAACCATACAAGTCCTGTGAGCTCTACAATGGATAAATTCTGACACATTTATAAAATGGAAGTTTGCATACACAGCAAGATGCATAGACTAAACCTACAGATACCAGGATGTATTAAACTCAAAAGCATTCTGAGGAAAACAAGTCACAGAAGAACCCACATACAGGTACAATTAAATTTACAGAAAGCTCAAAAGAGGTAAAACTAAACAACATACAGATTATGGATTAAGACCTGGGTGTCACATTTAGCAATACTTCTTAGCTATAACCAAACACACCAAGGGATTGGTTTCCTGGGTGTGAAGGATTAGGACCATAGTGTTGTGGGACATCTCGCTCAACTACTAGAATATAGTTCACAAAGTTTATGTTCTGTATCCTAGTTTGGTGAGAAGTGACTGGGGTATTAGAAGCTTGTCAGCCACCATCTAAGATACAACTATTGTTCTCTACTCTTCTGCAGCAAAAGAGAAAGAAGGAAACCAAAGACTCAGAGAAGAAATTAGTCTACAGGACAGTCTACATGAACCACAGCCACATTTACCCTGAGACCTGAAGAAATAGATGAGATAGTACCTAGTTACCACTACCGACCATTCTGATCAGGGTTACAATAGCTGGACCCTGATACAATGGGAGAAAAATGTGGAACAGAACCTCAAATTCCTAAAAAAAAAAAAAAAACTAAACAACTAAATGCACCAATAAAGAGACAGAGTGGCAGAATGGAGGAAAAAACATGATCTGCCTATATGCCGTCTACAAGAGGCACACCTTAGACTTAAAGACACAAACTAAAACTCAAAGAATGGAAAAACATATATCAAGCAAAAACTCAAAAAAAAATAGGAATGGCAATATTAATCTCTGACAAAATACACTTTAAACTAAAATAGACCACAAAGGATAAGGAAGGACACTATATGATGATTACATGCTGAATTCACCAGGAGGACATAACTACAATAAATATTTACACACCCAATGACAGGTATTCAAAATACATAAAACTCTAACAGCATTGAAAAAAGAGATAGACACCTCCACAATAGTAGTAGGAGACTTCAACACACCACTTTTGGTGAAGGACAGAACATCCAGAAAGAAGCTAAACAAAAACACGGACAATCTAAATGCTACAATCAACCAACTTGATCTCACAGACATATACCAAACACTCCATCCAACAGCAGCCAAGTATACTTTCTTTTCGAACACACATGGAACATTCTCCAGAACAAACCACATATTATGCCATAATGTAAGCCATAACAAAATCCAAATCATCAAAATATTACGAAGCAGCTCTTCAGACCATAAACCGATAAAAACAGAAATCAACAACAGAAAAAGCAAGGAAAAAAAAACACATGGAAACTGAACAACACCTTGCTCAAAATCTACTGGGTTCTAGACGAAATTGATGGAATAAAGAAATTCACAGAATCAAATGAGAACAAAAACACAGCCTACCAGATCCTCTGGGACACAGCAAAAGCAGTGCTCAGAGGTCACTTTACTGCAAATGCACACATCCAAAAAGAAGAAAGGGCCATAATCAAAATATTAACCCTACAACTGGAACAAGCAGAAACAGAGCAGCAAAAGAAGCCCTCGGGTGCCAGACGAAAAGAAATAATGAGAATTAGCGCAGAATTAAATGAAATAGACAATAGAAAAACAACTGAAAGAGTTAACAAGACCAAAAGCTGGTTCTTAGAAAAGATCAACAAAATTGATAAACCATTCGCCAAACTAACAAAAAAAAAAACAGGAGGAAGCAAATAATCCGTATAAGAAATGAGAGCATGATATCACAACAGATCCAACTAAAATTAAAAGAATCATAATACTATGAAAAATTGTACTCTAACAAATTTGAAAACCTAGAGAAAATGGATTCACTACCTACCTAATATAACACAAACAGAGATAGAATAAATAAACCCATAACAAAAGAAGAGATTGAAAAGCAGTGCTCCCAACAAAAAAAAAAGCTCTGGTTCAGATAGCTTCACTGGAGAATTCTACCCAATTTTCAAAGAAGACTTAACACCATTACTACTAAAGTTATTTCAGAGCATAGAAAAGTGTAATACTCCCAAACTCATTCTGTGAAGCCGGCATAACCCTGATACCAAAACCAGGCAAACACATCACAAAAAAAGAAAATCACACACCAATACACTTCATGAACATTGATGCTTTGAAAAGTATTCCCCTTGAGAATGAGAACCAGACAAGGATACCCTTTATGACCACTCTTATTCAACATTGTGCTATAGGTACTAGCTGGAGCAATTAGGCTAGAAAAAGAAAGGGCATCCAAATTGGTAGGGAAAAAATCAAAGTATCTCTATTTGCACATGACAGGATCTTATACACAGAAAACCCCAAAGAATCCACAAGAAAACGACTGGAACTAATAGAAGATTTCAGCAAAGTTTCAGGATACAAGATAAACATAGAAAAATCAGCTGGATTCCTCTACACTAACAAAGAGAACTTCCAAGAGGAAATCACCAAATCAATACCATTAACAATAACCCCAAGAAAATAAAATACTTAAGAATACATCTAACCAGAGACGTAAAAGGCCTATACAATGAAAACTACAACATACTACTGCAAGAAACCAAGAGAGACTTGCAAGAGTAGAAAAACATACCTTGCTCACGGATAGGAAGACTCAACATTGTGAAAATGTCAATTCTACCCAAAGCGATCTCCAAATACAATGCAATCCTGATCCAAATTCAAACGGCATTTTTTAATGAGATAGAGAAACAAATCACCAACTTCATACAGAAAAGGAAGAGACCCCGGATAAGTAAAGCATTACTCAAGAAGAATAAAGTAGGAGGCCTCTCACTACCTGATTTTAAAACCTATTATACCGTCACGGTAGTCAAAAAATCCTGGTACTGGTACAACAGATACACAGACCAATGGAACAGAATTGAGAATCCAGACATAAATTCTCCCACCTATGAGCAGCTGATATTTGACAAAGGCCCAAAGTCCATTAACTGGGAAAAAGACAGTCTCTTTAACAAATGGTGCTGGCATAACTGGATATCCATCTGCAAAAAACTGTGAACAAGACCCATGCCTCACACCACGCACAAAAACTAACTCAAAATGGATGAAAGACTTAAACATCAAATCGAAAACAATAAAGATCGTGGAAGAAAAAATAGGGACAGTGCTAGGAGCCCTAATACATGGCATAAACAGAATATGAACTATTAAGTAACAACGCACAAGCACCAGAAGACAGTCTAGACAACTGGGAGCTCCTAAAAATCAAACACTTATACTCATCAAATGACTTCACCAAGAGTCAAACGACAATCTACAGACTAGGAAAAAATTTTGGCTATGACAAATCCGATCAGCGTTTAATTTCTAAAATCTACAAGACACTGCAAAATCCCAAGAACAAAAAAACAAAGAATCCAATTAAAAAATGGGCAAAGGATATGAACAGGCAGGTTCTCAAAAGAAGATATTCAGGTGGCTAACAGACATATGAAGAAATGCTCAGGATCATCAGCCATTAGAGAAATGCAGATCAAAACTACAATGAGATATCATCTCACCCCAACAAGACTAGCATTCATCCAAAAAACACAAAATAATAAATGCTGGAGAGGCTGTGGAGAGACTGGAACACTTACACACTGTTGGTGAGAATGTAAAATGGTACAACCACTTTGGAAATCGATTTGGCACTTCCTTAAAAAGCCAGAAATAGAAGTACCATATGATCCAGCAATCCTGCTCCTTAGAATATATTCTAGAGAAATAAGAGCCAACACAAACAGATATATGTACACCCACCTTCACTGCAGCACTGTGCGTGACAGCAAAAGATGGAAACAACCTAGGAGCCCGTCAACGGATGAAAGGATAAACGTTATAGCCACACAGTGGAATACCATGCAACGATAAAGAACAATGAAGCTGTGAAACACAACATGGAGGAAGCTGGAGGTCACTATGCTGAGTACATTTAGTCACAGAAGGACAAATGCTGGGGACCATGCTTTCAGGGGACATCTACGTCCACTCGCATAACAAAGTTTATTAAGAAAATGTTCTGCATCCTAGTTTAGTGAGTGGCATCTGGGGTCTTAAAAGCTAGCAAACGGCCATCTAAGATGCATCAATTGGTCCCAACCCATCTGGAATGAAGAACGAGGAACACAAAAGTCAAAAGCCAAATATTAGCCCAAGAGACAAAACGGCCACATAAACCAGAGACTCCATCAGCCTGAGACCAGAAGAACTGGATAGTGCCCAGGTACCACCAATGACCACCCTGACAGGGAACACAACAGACAGTCCCTGATGGAGCAGGAGAAAGGGGGGGTGCAGAACTCAAATTCCAGTAAGACCAGACTTAATGGTCTGAATGAGACTGGAGGAAACCCAGAAAGCAAGGCCCCTGGGAGGATTCTCTATCAGCTCAGAACTAAAACAATTTCTGAAGCAAACTCTTCAGACAGGGATTGGACTGGACTGTGGGACATAAAGTGATACTTGTGAGGGGTGTGCCTCTTAGCTAAAGTAGATACAGGAAACTAAATGGACAGTTTCTGTCCAGAAAGAGACAGGAAGGCATACAGGGTTAGGAGCTGGTTGAATGGACATGGAGAATCGGGGTGGAAAGGAGGCGTGTGCTGTCACCGTATGGGGAGAGCAATTAGGGTCACATAACAATATATGTACAAATTTTTGTATGGATGACTGACTTGAAATGTAAACTTAATTTAAACTACAACAATATATAAAAGATAAAATAAAACAAACTTACTATGCAGGCCGAGATGGGAGGATTTCCCAAGAATGTTGCCCTGAAATACTCTTTCAACCACGAACCGAAACCAGCCCAACGTCACCTTTTAGCTACATAACATATTGGCTCACAAAATAAAGAGTATCGCCGGTGAGTACTGTGCGCCATTAAAAAATCAGCTACATGAGACCAAGTGGTCAACAATTATTTTAAAGCAAAGATAAGAATGTAAAGGGGCAAGAAAACTAGACTGATGGAACAGGAACAACCAGAACAGAAATACTGAGAATGTTCACAAATTGTGAACAATGTAACCAATGTCACTGAACAATTTGTGTCGAAATTGTTCAATGGGAACTTAAATAGCTGTGTAAACCTTCACTGAAAAAAACAATATTATCAAAAAATAAAAAAAGAAAGACTTGGACATCAAAGCTATAATAAAAGAAATAATAATTGTAATAATAATAATGTCTTAAATGCAGATAGCAATGATCTCCACACAGACGATAGATGACATCAGGGCGGGACACACTGGAAGGCCATAAAAACTGACAAGGTCTACTTATTATCAGAGATTTAGATTCCTATTAGTTAAACTACACAAGGAACAGTTTATGCCACTCCTACTTGATGACGTAGTTGACAATAGAAACTTAAAATAACGGCTTGAAACAGAAAAGAAATACAATTTTCACATAATAATTTTACAAAGTCATGTGAAAACTCCTTCATTTTAACTTGTCTTAGTTTAGGTCTCAACGTTTGATACCTGGATCTTAGAAATTTACATTTATATTCACTAGAGCAAGCTTTGTAAGAGTAAAATAGTGGACACAATCAAGTGTCCATTTGCGGCAATATGGTCAAAATAATAAACAAAGATCAACCGTATACAATATAATGGAGTTTAACAAGAAATTAGATTTAAGCTCTCTACCTATTGTTATAAAAACTTCAGGGAACTGTATTAATTAGAAAACAAGTGAGGGAATTCCAAGCTACTTTTGTGTAACAAAATAGAAGAAATAATGTGTTTTACCTTAGAATTTTTATTCTTATGTCACTTAAAACACGCATTTTTCAGCATTTGAGAAGTTTATATCCATTAAATTGAAAAACTGTCAGTAGAAACAAACTGGATCTAGAAATTTTCTTCCAATGGAAACTGTAAACCCAAGAAGTTAAATACACCATCTCATATGCTGGCTTGTCTAGCAAAAAAGAACACTTTCATTTTAGATTCCCATTCAAGACTGGCAACCCTGGTGGCATAGTGGTTAACAGCTACGGCTGCTAACCGAAAGGCTGCCAGTTCGCATCCACCAGGCGCTCCCTGGAAACCATATGGGGCAGTTCTAGTCTGTCCTACAGACCCTGTCCTACAGGGTCGCTATGAGTCGGAATCGATGGCAAAGGGTTTGGTTTTGGTTATCTGAAACTGTGGCGAGCAGCTGAAAATTACAGGGACTCACTACCAGCTCTAGGCAGAGATGGGTAAGAGAACAAAGACTTAGACTGGGGAAACATGCTTCCCACACACCGGAAAGCCTCAAAGAGCATCCCTCCAAAAAGGATGGATCTGGAGACCCCACACATGATCCAGCTGGACTCACTCTCTTTTGCTTCATATCACTGGTGAGATCATGAAAGGATCAAACCCTAAGCAGGACCCCATTAACAGTCAAGGTCTTTCCCTACCAACTCTCTCCCCAGTTTTCTACCACATCACACAGTGTGAGAAGTGGAGCTGCAATTATAGAACTGCACAGAAAAGGCGCCAGTGCCTCGGGGAAGCCAAGAAATCTGCTTGCA
This sequence comes from Trichechus manatus latirostris, assembly GCF_000243295.1. Taxonomy (NCBI): domain Eukaryota; kingdom Metazoa; phylum Chordata; class Mammalia; order Sirenia; family Trichechidae; genus Trichechus; species Trichechus manatus. Next base: position 8,000,294 of record NW_004444056.1, on the reverse strand, counting down.
GGGATGGGACAAGGATGGCTCTGGAGGATCTGAGGCTTGGTCTCCTCACCCAGAGCTGCCCCATCTTCAGACTCTGCTCAGGAGGTTCTGTCACACAACACAGAGAACCAAAGCCCAGGATGGGGATGTTAACGCCCCATGATGCGTTAGTCACAGAATGAAGGTGGCCTCAGGCATCCAAGGCTTGATAATCCACGCATGGAGAGGAAGGAGCCAGTGACAGCAGAGCAGGACACCAGGATGCCTCTTAGGGCTCAGTTACATGGTCTCCTTTGCCACCTATTTAACGCATTGAGGAACCTCAAGGCCTGTAGCACACACGACCCCAATAATTCATATCCAGCCTCACCCCTTAGAGTAACAGTACCCCAGTTCTCTGTAGTACCCACCATTTCCTGGCTCCAGCTTCAGGAAGTCTAAGTGAATGTGCTCTTAAAGCCCAAGAAGCCACTTCAGGAAGAGGGATGGCAGGGGAAGCAGAGCCACTAGGCAGTTTGGAGGGAGATGAATGACGTTTGGTCCACACACCAGTCACAGCAGTTAAAATCCTTACTTGTGACTGCATGGATCTGCCAGGTTGTCCTCGGTCCACAGCTGCCTAGGCTGAACTCTCCCTGAGACACACTTAGGACCTGAAATGGAAGGAAACAGTGGTGAATAAGGAGGAAGTGACAGGTTCTTGGTCTTCAGCTCTTTCCCTGGACAGGGCTTCCCCCCAGGCTCAAGGCCATGCTCCACTCTGAGGGCCTCTGCACTTAAGGCAGATCCTGCTCCAGCCTTCCAGAGCACACACTTTCATTCTTCATGCAGCTCCACAGGCCTCTTCCTCTGGCCAGTGTCACAGGAGGGGCTTCCTCATCTAACAGCACAAGAGGCATCCAGGCCTGCCCAGATTGGAACACGTGAACCTGGCTTCCTCCATGGTGTCAGGAGTCCAAAGCTTAGGTTGAGGGTTCACCTATGAAGTTAAAAGTTGATCTTTGTAGAACCTACACATCTTTATTAGACATCAACATTAATGAATTTTCAGGAGAATGTACTTTTTCAATTCAAGCCAATGAACTCATGATGCGTCATTGATTTGTAATTATGTGCAGTTGAAACTCTTCCGTTATGCTTTCCTTAAAAAATTTTGATTTCATTTATACCATGGTAATATGTAATCAGTATTTTTCCTGTTGATTTTGAAACTAGCATTTTTTTCTTCCTATTGAGTTTTTTAGTTTTGTTTTTTTTCCCCTCCACTCTCCATATGTGACACCACTAATCTTTCCAAAAATCTGGAAACATTCTCTTTCAACCTTACAATAATCAATCAACGAATAAATCAGAAAATCCTTCAGTTTTCTCTAAGGAGCAGCCCCCTACGTCTGTTCCCATTTCTTTCCTCCCCTCCACCTCACCCAGCTGACACCTACTGTTTTATTTCTTGGTCTCTGTGTAGATGTTTTCTGTCTCTCTTCTCTCTCACGTTATCTGTACACAAGTGGTTGCTCTTTAAGCATTATCCAGCCTGTTATTAATTTCTCTAACAGCACTCTCTGGTTTTAACTCACAACCTATTTCTATAACAGTTATTTTCAGCATAAACTGGGCACTTGACTGATACAGAGAATCTCAACTCCAACCCAAGATAAAAATCCACATTTTCACAAGACCCCTGGGGAATTCACATCCACACACTCACTGCTCTGGAGCCTGTAACTGACGGAAGGAACACTCTATCATGGATGCCCTGTCCCGGTGTGCCCACCGTGACCGCCAACCTCTCGGCTGGCTTCAGTGATCCAGCCAGGCCCTGCTCACTTCTCCCAGTCTCCGGCCTGTGTTGGGCTTATCACCTAAGGTAGATGCCACCCCAGTGACCCAGAAAACCAAAACAAGTATAACTTTTATATTTGTCTCTTCCTATAACAAGAAGGCCAGAGGTTACGATTCAGGATGTGACAGGCGCTCTGTGAAGTAATCAGTGGCCCAGGCTCCTCCTTCCTGTCTGCTCTGCCTCCATCACCACACCCCCGCATTCTCACTGTGGCAGCTGGCTGCTGTAGGAGAAAAAGGAAGACTGAAGGATAAGGGCTAGGCCTATTTTCTCCTTCCTAGGTTTGCATTATTTACATGGGTAAGAATGAGACCCAGTGACTTTGTCTATGTTATTGCTAAGTTGTGCGTCAAACAGTTACCCTTATTATAATGGAGGAAACCTGACAGTGCAATGGTTAAAGTGCTCGGCCACTAATCAAAAAGTCAGTGGTTCCCACCCACCAACCGCTCTGTGGGAGAAAGATGTGGCAGTTTGCTTAAATAAAGATTTACAGCCTTGGAAACCCTATGGGGCAGTTCTACTCTGTCATATAGGGTCCCTATGAGTTTGAATCGACTCCACGCCAGTGGGAATATGGTGGAAAATGGGGACAGTAATTGGTCAGAGGTAGAATTCATGCCACTCACATGGAAAAGCCAGCTTCAATTCTAGACCAATACACCTCATGCACAGCCACCACCCGTCTGTCTGTCATTGGGGACTTGCATGTTGCTGGGATGCTGAACAGGTTTCAGGGGAGCGTGTAGTCTAAGACAAACTAGGAAGAAAGCCTGGCGATTTACTTATAAGTTTTTAAAAAATGGTCAAGAGACTCAAATAGACATTTCTCCAAAGAAGATAACCAAATGCCCAACAAGCATATGAAAAGTTGCTCAGGGTCATCTAGGCAGTAGGGAAATGAAAATCAAAACCTCATCTAGGCACTAAGAAAATGAAAATCAAAACCACAGAAGATACCACTTCACACCCACAGAAACTGGAAAAGAACAAGTGTTGGTGAGGATGCAGAGAAACTGGAACCCTCACGCACTGTGGGTGAGAATGTAAAATAGCCCAACCACTGTGGAAAATAGTTTGGCAGCTCCTCAAAAAGTTAAACACTGAATTACCATATGAACCAGACATTCCACTCCTAAACTGGCAGTCTGAATCCAAAGTATGTGAAAGCAGGGATTCAAAAAGATACTTGTATACCAAATTGCATTAGAACCCTGTTCACAACAGCCAAAAGGTGGTAACAACTCAAGTGGCCATCAACAGATGAATACATAATATAAAAAACACATCATATGAAAGAGAAATTTTGTTCAGGCTTCAGCATGGATAAACCCTGAAAACATTACGCTAAGTGAAATCAATGAGACATAATAGGACAAATATTATATAACATACATGAAATAAGTAAAAAACGGAAAAGCACAGAGACTGAATTTTGTCAGTGGCTACCAGGGACTCAGGGAGGAGGGAACTGGGAGTTTCAGCTAGAGGGTTGCTGAATTTCTGTTTGGAATGATGAAAAAGTTTTGGAATCAGATGGTGGAAATGGTTGCACAATGCTGTTAATATATTTAATGTCACTGAACTGTACACTTAAAGATGGTGAAAATGGCAAAATTTTATTGCATATATTTGACCACAATATTTTTTTTTTTAAAGAAACCACTGGCCTGTTCCTTCTAAATGCTTAGGGATCATTTTAAAGGTGCAGACTTCTAAACACTCTTCTATGAGCTACTAAATCAGAAGCACACGGGAGTAACTACGACACTGGGTGTTTGAAATGCTGGCCACAGGTTTTATGCACACTCAAGTTCTGGAACCACCATTAACTCAGGGCAGATCCTTTGAAGAAAGGGGAAGGTCAAAGTTCAGATGCCACACTATGAAGCACTTCAGTTCTGAATCAGCAAAGCCTCAATCATTCCCATAAAGAAGGGAATGAAAACTCAGTCTAGAAAGGCAGAGGCTCTCAAGAGACTCACAATGGAAAATGCAAAGCCATCCCAGGGCAGGTCCTGACTTCTACCTCACCCAGGCAGACCAGGTTCCTGTAGTTCATCAACATTATGCCCCTTTACAAAGCCCTCTGAGCAGGACACAAGCACACCCACTCCTGGGGACAAATCCTTGTATATCAATGGTAGCTAACATGAAACACACATTTCTCCAAGGGTTCACAGTGCTGTGGTGGGCGGGGGCTGGGGGGAAGGATTGTTCTTATTTTCACACAATATGAGGGGGGGCAAGAGACCTATGAATCAGTTTTGACTGAGGTAAGGGTATGGCTGGGTCCCTGTAAGACAATTTTCAGCAAGGCATACACCCGTAATTTTAATCTATGATAAACGTACAGGAACCAAAGTTTATCAGTTGCTACCAGGGACTCAGGGGAGGAGAGAATGGGAAGTTATTGCTTAAGGGGTACTGAGAATATGAGATCCACTGTGGATGTTACATTTGTGTGGGTGACAAAAGAAATATACAAACGAAAACACAATTCAACAAATGGTTTCCTTTAATCAAGTGATAAATATTATGTTCTGTCCACCAAACAATTTTTCAGATGATCCAGAGAAACAATCCATCCAATTACGGATGACAGAGTCAATAAGACGCTTTAAAGGAAGATTAGGACCTAACTTTGTAATCATAACAGAAAGGATCTGTTCTCACCAGAGAGAGAAAGAAAACTATGTCACAGACTCTAACTTGCCTTAGGTCAAACATCTTAATAAACGGCAGAATGTAGGTGGTTGGGTTCTAGACCGGAACCCAAAAAATCAAAAAGTAAAATAGATACCACTGAAAGGACATTGGCTGAGAGTTTCCTGAGAAAACCTGAAACAAGTTAAAAGCCAACAACAAAGAACTAGTTTAAAGGTCATTATATAGGTACACACATATACATATACATAATTAGTTACTATCTTTACACTATTAAAATCATGATGTTGTTGTCAGGTGCAGTCGATTCTGCCTCCTAGCAACCCCATATGACAGAGGAGAACTGCCCCATAAGGTTTTCTATGCTGTAATCTTTAGGGAAGCAGATTTCCAGGTCTTTCTCCCACAGAGCAGCTAGGTGGGTTAAATCGGCAACCTCTGGTTAGTAGCTGAGCTCTTAACCATCCCACCACCACGGCTCCTTATTAACATGATAGTCTAACAATATTTAAGGCCATGGGAAAAATATGTAAAACTAATTCATGAAATGATAAAATGTTTTTATAGAAACCTATAGTGCACACCCACCAACAGTATAGTTAACCAAACTGAGAGCAGTTGTTTTTAAATGATGAATTTTCTGGGTCGATTTTCATTATCATTTTCTGTTCGTGTTTTTCAGTGCTTTAGAACGATGGACATATTCAAATTCTACTTTTGTAGTAAAGAATTAGATCTCACCTAAAGAGAGCTCTACAGCAGCTGGGTAGCACAAACAGTTAAATGCTCAACTGCTAGCCAAAGGACTGTCGGTTCGAACCCACCCAGAGGCACTACAGAAGACAGGCCTGGTGATCTGCTTCTGAAAGGTCACAGCCTTGAACACCCCTATGGAGCAGTTCTCCTCTGCACACATGGCGTCACCATGAGGCAGAATGGACTCAATGGCAACTAACAACAATCCCAAAGAGAGTTCTGGCCTTTGTCCTGGCTCCTGGGAGGGAACCTGTAAAGCACTGGAATTTCCAGAGTGATAGCACTGCCTTTGTGATTCGTGCTGGGCCCCTTGGTCCTCACCTGATAGTTTATACTAAAGAGGTGACACAGAGTGGAAGCTGGCCATGCCAGAAAGACCCACCATGTGATTAGAGAGCCGAGACTTGTGTTAATATGAGACAAATACGAAGAGGTAAATGAGAGCCCACTGCAGGAGGAAACACACAGCTGCCCAGAGGGCTTCAGCTGGAGGGACCACCTGTGTGGAAACTACCTGGGGGTTTCTTTTGTTACACAAAGCTGCAGTTTAACATTCAACACCCAAAATGACCCTCCGTCATTCACAGGGCCTAAAGGTAAGCATACTTGAAGGCCAAACACAAATTCACAGGAGTCCCAAAGAAGGGGAGAATCACACTGACCATGAATAGACCAGGGTTCAGCCTTTAATAGGGTACAAGGGCAGCAGCACACTTTATTTCACGAGGTTAGCGACTACTGGCTAATTTAAAAGAGTAATGGTTAAGAGTTCAGCTACTAACCAAAAGGTCAGCAGTTCGAATCCACCAGGCACTCCCTGGAGACCCTATGGGGCAGTTCTACTCTGTAACACATAGGGTTGCCATAAAACAGAATTACCTTGATGGCAACTAACAAACGGGAAAACTAAACATGAGGAAATTATATTCATGATTACGTATGTACATAAAAATGTATGTTGAAAACGTTTCTAAATAGAAACATTCAAATTCAAACAAAAATTAATCATGAAGCTTGAAGGGAAAATTAAAAACAATTTCCAATAAAATCACCATGTCTATAATGCAATAAAATGTAAGCATGCTGAGGATTTAGTACATGTAAATTAGTGAACAGGGGCCCTGGTGGTGCAGTAAGGAACCCTGGTGGCACAGGTTAAAACCTCAGCTGCTAAAGGAAAGGCTGGTGGTTCGAACCCAAGACCTGGTGATCTGCTCCCATAAAGATTACAGCCTAGAAAACCCTATGGGGCAGTTCTACCCTGTCACATGGTATCACTACCAGTCAGAATCAACTGGAGCGCACCTAACAACAAATTAGTGAATACAAATTAAACCTTTATCAAAGACACTTGGATACACTGATTGACCATTCATCAAACATGATCATGTACTGAGTCATAAATGAAATGTCAGCTAATTCCAAATTAAGACGGTATCTTACTGTATTTAAAAATTCTACTACTGGATACTGTGTTGTCTTCTATTAGAAATAAAGCTGTGAAACAAGCTCAAAAAAAAGTCGGGGGGGAGATATTAGGTAGGCCACAGTTGCACAGTGAAATCAAAATGAAAATAAACAAAAATCAGATAAAGGAAGCAAAACAAATCGAAAAACAAAAGATAGTTTCTATACTTAGAATCTGATTACAGGAAAAGTTTTTATAACCTGTGTGACAATTGGTAAGCTGTTACCAGGAAGAACCAACGTACTCCAAACCAGGGAATGTGGTCAAAGCAGAGATCTTGTAATAAACGTCTCTTTACAAACGTAATACTAAAAAACGAAGAAAGAAAATACCCATTGTCCTTCGTTGCCTGGACTCCTGACATGTGTTACAGTACAGAACTGCTCCGTAGGCTTTTCTTGGCTATAATCTTTACAAAAGCACAGGATTCTCTTCCCCAGAGTCACTGGCTGGATTTAAACCATCTTTTTCTGGGTTAGTAAAAAACAAAAAAACCCGTCGCCATAGAGGCGATTCCGACTCAGAGCGACTCTACAGGACCCAGGAGAACTGCCCCATAAGGTTTCCAATGAGCGCCTGGTGGACTCGAACTGCCGACATTTTGGTTAGCAGCCACAGCTCTTAACCACTATAGGTTAGTACACCTGTGAACACCGTTTGGGCCACCCAAGGACCTTCAAAAAAAACACGGGGAGGGGGGTAAATAAACCGGTTGTTCAAATCTGTAAACCTAGGGGAAAAAAGAAATCCAAATTTCATAGTAAAAATTAAGTACATATCAATAGAACTTTAAAGAAATGATAAGCTTCAGGAATGAGAAGAAGAAACAGATCATTTGACTGAAAATGACGGAATGAACCAAACTTTGACTCGCGCCCTGGGGCCGTGGGGCGCGGCCGGCGCCGCCCTACAAGCCCAGGGGACGGGGCGGGGGACGCAGACGACAAGCCCCCGCGGGGCCTTTCGGGGCGCGAGGTGGGGAGGGGTCGGTGGGGGGCTCTGACAGGAAAGGGGGCGCGCGGGTCCCCGGCCCGGAAGCGGGAAGGCCGGACGGACCCGCTCGGAGCTGCTTTCACCGGAAACGGACGCGGATCCGGGACGACGGCGGGGCGGGTGCGGGAACGTGAACGTCTGCAGGGACCCACGGACCCCGAGCGGGGAGGACGCGTGGGTGAATGGGACGCGAAGCGCGGCTTTGCATGAGAAAGACGACACCTACTCACCCTCGTGAGATCGTCACTACCCACAGAAAATGGCGGAGGGGGCGGGGTTGCGCAGGGAGCGGGACGGTGGGGGCTGTGCAGGGGGCGTGGCGAGGCTGAGCGCCGGCGTCATCTGGATGTGCAAGAGGCGTTGCGGCGCGGGGCTGGGGGCGGGGCTG
>NW_004444056.1:7958815-7992100 GCF_000243295.1 Trichechus manatus latirostris | reverse complement strand
AGGGGCGGGGCCTAGGACGGCAAGGAGCGGGGCGGGGTTTCGGACGACGGGGGAGGGGCAACGAGTGGGACAGGCTGCTTCGGACCTTCCCTCTGGCCGTGCCCACATCTGGGCTCTCAGTTTCTGTCTTTCCAACAGAACTTGATTCTCCTCTTTTTTAACTATTTCAAATCTTTGGGGTCCTGGGGACCAGTGCTGCTTTCGTTAACGTTTCAAATAATTTAAGTAAAAGAGAAGAGTGTGTAGGTCACATATATTGGAAGCTGAGATGTTTTCCTCCTACCATGAGGTGGTTGTTTTGGGGTGCCCTGGCGTCTATTCTGACTTACAGTGAACCTATGTGAAGTTTTAAAAAAAAAACCCGATGCCGTTGAGTTGATTCTGATTCATAGTGACCCTACAGGAGAGTGTAGAACGACCCCATAGGATTTCCAAGGAGCAGCTGGAGGATTCGAGCGGGCGATCTTTTGGTTAGCAGCCAAGCTCCTTTGTGTTTCGTAGACCCTAAGCAAAGATGTCACTTGCAGACTGAAGGGCACCTGGTGAAAGCCATGGTATTTTCAATCGCCTCATATGCATGTGAAAGCTGGACAATGAATAAGGAAGACCAAAGAATTGATGCTTTGGAATTAATGGTGTTGGTGAAGAATATTAAATATATCATGGATTGCCAGAAGAACGAACAATTCTGTCTTGGAAGAAGCACAGCCAGAATGGTCTTTAGAAGCTAAGCTGGCAAGACTTGGTCTCACGTACTTCGGACATGTTATCCGGAGGGACCAGTTCCTGGAGAAGGATATCATGCTTTGTAAAGTAGAAGGACAGCAAAAAAGAGGAAGACCCTCAAGGTGGTGGACTGACACAGTGGAAGCAACAACGGGCTCAAACGTAGCAACTATTGTGAGGATGGCACAGGACCAGGCACTGTTTCGTTCTGTTATACGTGAGGTCACTATGAGTCAGAACCGACTAAATGGCACCAAACAACAACAATAATCTTTAAGGGAGCAGATTGCCAGGTCTTCCCCCGACACCAGCCTCTGGATGGGTTGATCCACCAACCTTTCAGTTAGCAGCCGAACGTTTAACCAGGAGACACCAGGGCTCCTTAAACAAAGTTTACTGTGTCCTTTATCCCATCTATTAGGCTTGCTGCCCCCTTGGGATCAGGGTACTGTGGGTTTGCATTCTTTAATACCGTCTATACTTGTTCAGGAATCCTGGTGGCACAGTGGTTAACCGCTTAGCTGCTAACCAAAAGGTCGGCAGTTTGAATCCACCAGCCTCTCCTTGGAAACCCTATAGGGCAGTTATACTCTGTCCTTTCTGGTCGCTCTGAGTTAGAATTGGAAACCCTGGTGGCACAGTGGTTAACCGCTTAGCTGCTAACCAAAAGCTCGGCAGTATGAATCCACCAGGTGCTTCTTGGAAACTCTATGGGGCAGTTCTACTCTGTATTATAAGGTTGCTATGAGTCAGCAACAGGTTTCATTTTTTCTTTTTGAATCGGAATCGACTCAACAACAACTGGTTTGGTCTTTAATTTTTTTATGTTTGTTCAAGAGTGAGCTATGGGTCCTGTGTAAACCAAAACATTCTCCTTCATTTCACAATACAGGTGCTCCACGACTTAAGACAAGGTTACATTCCGATGACGCCATCATAAGTCTGTTCTGATGTAAGTGGAATACCATTTTTTCTTAGTTTCATTATTATTGCCTTTTATTATCAGTGTCTTCATAATGCGATCTTTATTTGTCAGCGTCAATGTCGGAACACTGAAGTCAGACTCCTAATGACTGTCTAGTGTAATTCATTAGAGTCGAACATTGCCCAACATTCTATCTGTTATGACCCCCTACACTCACATCGACACAGACTTCATTGTAGACCGGGCCACAGCCTGCTATACGGCAGTGTTTTGATCGGTAAATCATAACATTGAACATCTGCAAGTGAACATCTGAGAATGATAACATCGGCACATTACATGCTGCAGCACTGTATGTCATAGGTATTGCTAAGAATAAGATGTACAAAAAAAAAAAAAAGGACGGTGGTAAGTGCGGTTCATCGTCACTGAAATCCTAAGTCAGGGTCTACCTGTATTCTAAACCAATGAGACTGATCCTAACTTAGCCACTCTCACAACCTATTTTAATACAGTTCCTCAAGACGCTAGTAATAGGAATTCACAAAATGAGGTTTGGACTATCACTCCAGGCAATAGGAAGTCAGATTTCTCATTGTCATATTTGTCGTGCACCTTTCTAAATCCCTCTTCACTAGGAAGAATCAAACAGATTTGTTTAGGGTCCTTCATTGTTCACTAACAACTACCCAACTTGTGAGGGTGCTACACTAAGAAAAACCTGTTTCACCCCATCGATACTCATTTTATTCCTCCATTTCTTAATAACTGGTTAAAGATCTCCACCCTGCTGGGAGGAATTCCTTTCTCTTCCCTTCTCTTTCCCCTTGTTTTGCCCATTCTCTTATGAATCATTCCAACCTCCTGTCTTATCTGTTGTTTCAGTATTTGGAAGTAGCTCTGAGGTTACTGGCTGTAGCTCAGGCTGGACATAATCTAAGCTTGGCACAGGGTCAGAATCTGCCCCAGCACATTCCTTTGTAGGGACCCTGGGGATAGAGGGTAGGATCAATCAGAATTCAAGCTTGACCCAGTATGAGCGTTTACCTCAAAACTTTTGTTTACTTTCATTAACATTTACCCATTGGTAGGGGCCCTCAGGTTAGAGGCTGTAGCTCAGATCAGCCTGATCCAAGCTTGGTTGAGCATCAGGGTCAAGATCATTGGCAAGACTAAATAGAACTTCTCCTGCTTTTGAAATTCTCCTATGAAGTAAGAATAAAGAGGACTTTGAATCATTCTAACAGTTATTTGAGGAGATCAAGACTGAGAAAATTCTACTTTTTATGGAGTACACTAATGGAGGAGAGAGTTTGACTACCTAGTGGCTCATGGAAATGTGAAAGAAAAAGTGACCCAAGTAAATTCTGCCAGTGTCTGCTCTGCAGTACTGTCACCAGAAGTTTAGTGAGCATAGAGAGTTGAAAGCAGAAAACCTGCTCTTGGATGCTGTTATGATATCAAGATTGCAGATGTTGTCTTCAGCAAAGAATTCACCTTTGGCAAACAGCTGGATACCTTTTGTAGCAGTCCTCATCAGTCTGCCCCAGAACTCTTCCAGGGCCTAAAGTACAATTAAACCACAGTGGATACGTGGAGCATGGGAATCATTGTATATACATGTGTCAGCAGATGCCTGTCTTTTGATGGAAGAACTTCAAGTAGCTGCAGGAGCAGATGCTGAATGGAAAATATCATGTTCCCTTCTATATGTTCATGGAGTGTGAAAATCTGCACAAGAAAAGTCTCATCCTCAATTCCAGTAAGAGAAGTACTTCAAAGCAGATCATGAGAGCTCCATGGATGAATGTGGGCCATAAAGATTAGGAACTAAAGCCTTACACGGAGCCACTCACTGACTACAAGGACCCTGGCAAACTGAGAAAGTAGCGTCCATGGGGGTTACACGTGGGAAGAAATCTGGGCCTCACTAATGGACCAGAGCTCAAACTGCTAGCTCCTTATCTCGCCTAGAGGAGGAGAAGACCAGCCCTGTGAACAGCGAGAGTTCTCGATCAGCACAAATCAAAGCAAGAATACCCTTATTTGTGGCCAGATCTCCATCTAGAATAGCAAATACAACCTAACTGTGAGAGAGTCCAGGACTTCCAGGGCTTCTGCCTCAGTCTCCCCAATGTTGCTTTTCCTACACCGGGAATCCAATGTGGCCCCACTGCAGCCCACCCAAGCCTCTGGGTTGTGCCCCACAAACAGTATCTGTAAGGTGCAGCATCCCAGCCCAGAAGTCCAGCATGTCTCTATGGCTTCCTTCTCAGCCCACCACATCACTGCACTGGTGGAGGGAGCCCCAGGCAAAACCAATTTTCCCCAGGATGTGTCCAATAGAAACTGCGTGCATGCTTGGCACCTTGACAGGTGTGTGACCAGCAGAATATTTCCTATGGTGTGACCCCAACCTCTTCCTCTGGAACGACCCAGGATCTACAGGGGACCACCAGAAGGTTCTTCAAGATTATAAGAAGAAATCTGTCTTCAGCTGTGCCAGAAGGAACCTGAATGAACTTGAATGTAAGGACTGATGCTGAAACCTCCAGAGGCCAAGCCGTGTTCCCTAAACTTCACGTGAGGATGAAGATCAGCTCTCAGTCCCCACTGCTGTTCATGGCTGACAAGTGGGGCCAAGAAGGCTTCATATACTGGAGGACAGAGACGTGCAAACTCCCTGGGCAGTCTCTCAATGGGGTTCAACTGAAGAGGATACCTGGCACCTCCATGGCCTTCAACATCATTGCCTCCAAAACAACCAAGGAACTTAAGCTTTAAAGGCCACCGGAAGTCACCTGGGAGAATACAGCAGAGGCCAGTCAGCTCTTGCTGCCAACCAACCACTTTGCCTCCACCTGGACAAAACTGCTCTGACTGGATAGGTGTGTTTCCTCTAAGAAACTTCTTCACTCCCTTCCTTTCTCTGTCTTTTCTACCGTGTCTGTAGGGGAGGGGAGATGGGTCTGTAGAAATATGCAAAGACAATCCAAATGAGAACAAACAGAAGCTATTTATTCAAAGCTTGCTACAGCAAGGGTGTCAGCCACCATTGCTTGCATTTGGCAGAGACTCCAAGGCCAGCAGGGTTGGGAAAGCTTTGCAGTGAAAGAATGAAAAGGCTCCAGGTGTGCTCTGGCCTTCTTACTTCCCCACTCCATGGAGACAGTGGAGACGGATCTATAGGGTTTCCCAGGAGGGTGGCTCAGAGCATGAACACTCAGTCCAGGGTAGTGGAATTCCCTGTCAGGCCCTCCCCAAGTCGACGTCAGCTTCTACCTTCTCTTCCTCTCCTTCCTTCCAAGCAAACCACCAGAGGTGGCCTTCCCCTAACCTCAGGTTTCTGGACTGGGGGCCTGGGCAGCTGTGGACTGGGCAAGGTACAGCCCTGAGCAGGTGGGTCTGGTGGCTGCTTGCGAGCTGCTACTGTGAGGGAGAGGGGCTCTCAACTCCCTCCACACTGGAACCTCTGCCTTCTCTCTATCCCCAAACCTGGACATTTTCTTCCACAAGCTGTTGTGCAAGTGGTATTTGTCCCCTTCCTCAAGAGTCTCTGCCATCACCTCCCCACAGTCCTCCCGGGTAGAAGAGGGGCCTGATACATGGGTGGGAGTTGGGAGGGGACTCTGGGGCCTAATGGCTCCTCCTGCTCCCAGGGGGCAGATTGGGCTGCTGCACTCCCCAGTGACAGGGACAGTGAGCATTCTCAGTTTTAGAAGAGCCTTTGTCTGAAAGACCCCACCACCTCCATTCTTCTCCCCATGCCTTGCTCTTCCTTGGCATTGATCTGGGCACCTTGCACAGCAGTGTCTTCCTCCCACCCCAACCCAGTGTGTGATCTCTTGGTCATCCTTTCCTTCCCTTCCTGACACTATTGCCCCTCAGCTTGCTAACATCATCCTACTTGGTGTGGAAGGGGGTGGTGACCGGTATTTGACTTGTGGTGGCTGCTGTATTTCTCACTTTATTTCTCTGCTATTGCTTTAGAAATTGGGGTAGGGAGTCATACACGGAAGTTGCCTCTAATCTCACCTGGGCTGTGCATTTTTTTATGACGAGGGAGGGAAACTTAGGAGAGGAACTTTCCATGTTCAGGAGGAAGAAAAAACAGCTGTATCCTGGATAGAGGTGGACGAGGGGTCTCCACAGTGGACTCAGTGCCTGGATGCCCAAGACAGTCCACTGGGGTGGGGGAAGAAACTATTAGAACTTCTGTCATAAATGTTTCAATATGAGTCCTCCCTCAGTCACATCTGTTGGTCACGTCTCACGTGTAGTGCTAGTGAGGAGCCCAGAGGGCAGGAGGGTCCCACTCCTCAAGAGCGTCAGCAGGTGACTCTTCCCCAAACCCGTGGAGCACTTCTTGGGCACTGCACTTCTGCGTGGTTACCAGGGGCCTGACTCTGCGGACTGACAGATCCCTCTGTCTAGTTTACCTAGACAACCCCACCCAGTGGACATGAAGATGAAACATTCTTGCAGGAAACCACACAGAGAAGACCCTTCAAACCATCCCAGCTCCAGTAAACACAAAGAAAATGGCAGCGCTGAGGCTGCTCCAGGCCCTTGTATGAGCATTTGTCCCACACGTGACAAAGTAAAACCTCACATCCCTGAGGAGTCCTGGTTGAAATGCACGAGAAGCCCACAAAACAGAAGACTTAAGAAATATGGATTTGTATTCACCCTTGTCCATCATACACCTTGCAGCAGAGTATACGTTACCTTGGGTGTTAGCCTACAAGATGGAACTATCAGCATCAGCATCCAGAACATGTTCACAAACATCTGTGTTTTAAAAAGATGTGTTTATGGTCATGCTCTTTTCAGTCAGGATTTGAACAATTTGAACAATTAAATATAATTTTAGAAGCATCTATTAAGGAACCAAGGATTCTTGCATGCACGCACGCGCGCGCGCGCGCACACACACATGCACGCACAGTTTCAGGAAGCTAAGTATCACCACTGAAGAAGTGGCTCTTTGGGCTAGAGTTCAAAAAGGAAAACGATTCCAGGGTGAGGTTGCAGAGGAAACCCCGTATAGGAAATATATTCACTGCAGTCTTCACAGGCAAGACACTGCAACTCAAGCGTTGAAGTCTTGGATGGAGCCTTGATCTACCCATCCGAAAAAAGCAGGTGAAGTGGTGGAAGCTACTTGCCCTCCCACCCCACACACAACAGTCCTGCAGCCTGGCTCATTTTACAGAGGCTAAAACCAGGCCCAGAGAAAGGATGGCCTTTTCTTGGGACACAGGGAGACTCAGCAGTAGGTTAGAGAGGAACCTCTCTCTGATGATGGTAGTGAGGATGCAAAGGGAGCCACCGGAAAGTTTTAGGCGGGAGTGTAACTTGATTTCAGTTTTTAGCTCATTCTAGCTGCTGCGTGAAGAACAGATTACAGAGGGTTAAGGGTGGAACAGTCCAGAGACCTGCAATACAGGGTCCTCACTAGAGAACCATTATGAGGAAGAGCCCAGAGACTGCTGTGCTTCGTGGTGCAGGCGGTAGATGGTGACCAGGACGAGAGTGTAGAGTGGAGACGGAGGGAAGGGATGGCCTGGGATCCACGATAGAGGCAAAGCCAAGAAGACCATTAGTGCTGTGAGCGTTAGGAATGAGGGGAAAGGAGATGTTAAGGATGATGTCATGATTAGGGCTTGGAAAGTGGATGACGGATGGAGAAGTGTGTGTGTGCGTGTTTAGTCAGAGGACAGAGAAGGAGGGAAAGAGAAGGAAAGAAAACAAAAGCAGAGACAGACAGAGACACAGGGAGAGACAGACAGAAAGAGACAAAAATTATGAGAGAGAGAGAGAGAGAGAAACAGAGAGACAGAGAGGGACAGAAAGAGAGACAGATAGAGAGAAACAGAGAGAGAGAGAACACCATGGGTCCTGGTTGGACATGTTCATCTATTGAGGAATAAACAGCAGGGACGATGTGAGTGGCCTTCAGTATCTTCCTGCCCGAGACCTCAGTCCCTCCAAGTGACAGGAGATAGGGTTGATCTAGAAGTTTTCTGTGTTTCTGCCCTGGGTCCCTCTGCCGTGGCACCCAAATCGCCACCTCTATTCAAGTCCAGGTGTGTGCATGTGCTCTGCCCCCTGGTGGGACCCCTCGGTAGTGCAGCATGAGAGGGACAGGGGTCGGGGGGCTGGTCATGGCCCAGGGGACCCTCTCTGAGGGATATGGAGTCTGCCCCCCGGGAGAATGACAAGCTTCCAGAAGAGAAGGAAGATGTGCAGCTTTGGTGCTGTTCGAGGGGGGTGGGGTGGAATCGGGACCCCCTCCCCCTGACATGACCCTTCCTCTTAGAATCATGGGGAGAGATGATGCTCAGAGAGGGGGAGACCTGCCTTACTGCAAGTGGGGATGGGGGTGGAATCCAGAACAACTTCCTGGAGGAGAGACTGTTTGTTCCCAGCTCTGACAGTAGGCAGGGCCCTAATGGGAGTGGGAGTAGGAGGTCCCACTGGAGCACAGACCCAGCTCCTGGCCCCTGCCCCACCCAGCACCCCACCCACGCTGTCAGCACCCTGCCCTCCCTGTGGCCCAGGACTGGACGGGATACTGAGGCCCAGCTGCTGTAGGTGGCCTGTGACAATGACAGCATCACCTAGCAACACTTTGTGGCCTAGTTCTGGTCCAGGGAGGGGCTCAGGGGGACTGAGAGGTGAGGCCCGGGCAGGAGGTGGGAAGTAACAGGGGCAGGGGCTCCTGGTGGTGCTCCAGAGAGCAGACCCAGGCAGTGAGGGTACTCGGTGTCTCCCGGATCCCCAGGATCTCCACATCACCTGGCCCAGGGCCCTGAGGCCCTCCTAGGGGGGATAGCGCCAGAAACCCATACCCCGTGGAGGTGGGAGGCGCAGAGATAGTGCAGTTAGCAGTGTTCCCACATGCGCCCTTCCATGCGCAGAACAGTTTGTTTGGGCAGGCGCTGGTGGCGAGTCACTTACACACACTGCCCCAGGCCACGCAGGACCCCTTAGCACAGGGCTGTGGACATCAGCCTGACTGCCCCGGGCTGTGTTCACCCACGTCGCTCACGATAAGGGGGCCGCATGCTGTGCTCACTCCAGCTTCGACCTAAGCCCACACCAGTGTGGGAGTCATGGCCCCGCATCCTTAATGAGCGAGCACGAAGAAGTTCCTGGTCCAAACCCTCAGTGTTCATTTGGGAAACTGAGTCCAAGAGAAAGGCAGGGGCAGCCCAGGACACAGAGGTGAGCAGAGTCCAGAGGATGAGGAAGGTTCTGGCCTCCTAGGCCAAGACTCAGCCCTTCTCATGGGGTTTTCTTTGGGGTTGAGAGCCCTAAGATGTGGGGAACCCTGGTCTTCCCTTCCCCTCCCCTTGTGGGGCTGTTTTCCTCTCACTCCCACCCCACACACACACTAACTTCAAAGGTGGGACCATAGGGTATGGTCAGAGAAGGAGAGGATACCATGGAGGTGACCCCTGGGAAAGAAGAAAGACGATGGAGGCAGCGCTGTCTTTGGACAGTGGCCTCCAGTCTCCTAGCCACATGCCCACAGCTCACAGCATGGGTGGGAGGAGATGCTGGGATGAAGGGAGGGAACCCTGAGATTCCCAGGGATCAGCCTGGGTGAGCCATGCCCAAGTCAACCCAGAGAGGACAGGGCCTCATCCTGCAGTCACCGCTCTGGTCCCCTGGAGCTAGGACGAGCCTCTCCCACAGTGGAGAGGGCTGCAAGAGAGAAGGCCTCTTTCCTCCTCTGTAAATTGGGGTGCTTGGAGTGGGTGACCCCCAGGGTTCCCATGCTTGAAGAAGTGTCTGTTGGCCTTTGTTCTCTAACGATGACCCACTGTGTTCTGAGGTCCTGGGAAAATGCTTTCTACTTCCTGGTACAGAACATTCCCCCAGCAAGTGCACTGGGGTGTGGGAGCTGGGGCCTTGGGGTCGGGCAGAGCAGTGCAGAGCTGTGGACCATGAGGCTATGTCTAGGGTCAGGATCGGTCCCAGGTGGAGCCTTGGGGTCCTCCTGAGGAAGTGGGGTCTTTGCACTGAATGTGGGGAGGGTGCCTCATGAGTAAGCTGGACACCCCAGGGCCAATGGAGGTAAAGAGAGGGCAAGGGAGTTTCCTGAGGTCCCCCACACCATCCGTGAACCTGCAGGTCCTGCTTCTTCACCCATTGGGACCCAGGAGAGCTGCAGCCCCCAGGACACCTGAACACAGGAATGTGTTTTGTGGTGAGTTTTTCTGTCTGGGGCTGCAGTGCTAGTGATGACCACAAGGAGGCTGCAGCCTCTCCTGTCAGTGGTGGCCTCTGTGCTTTGTTGGAGCAGCTGGACCAGGGGACAGTCACCCCAAGGTCATTCTGGCCATCCCCCTGTCTCGGAGTTGCACCCCCTAATGTTAGCATCCATGCCCACAATGCTAACTGGTCTGAGTGGGAAGGGAATCAGATCCTCTCATTTATTCACTCCGCAACTGCACCCTGAGCTCTCACCCTGGGCCAGGTCTGTGTTAGGTCCTGGGTGGGAGCTGAAAATGACTCACGTGGTCCCTGCCCCAGGAGCTCACATTGGAGGGGAGAGACACAAAAGCATGGAGACAAATACATGGGAAAGAAAAGAGCATATTCCCTAGAAAAAATAAAGCGGGATGCAGTGAGAGAGGACTGGGGGCAGGTGGGTGGGGGTCCAGAGGCCTCACTGAAGTGACATTTATGTGTGACCAGAATGACAGAAGGGGCTAGCCCTGCATGAGTCTGGGGACACTGTACCAGGAAGAAGGCACGGCAGCTGCAGAGATTCAGAGGCAGACGTTTGTACAGAGAGTGGATTGGAAAGTGGCCAGTGTGGCTGGAGTGAGCTGGAGTGGAGAGGAGAGAGGGAGGAGGAGGGCAGGTCCAGGTCCAGGACCTTGTAGACTGAAGGAGCTATCTCCTGCTCTTGACAACATCACCCCAAAACTTAGCAGCTCATGAAAACAAACTGATGATCTCACAGTCTCTGTGGACCAGGAATGTGGGCACAGCTCAGCTGTTGACTCTGCCCCAAGTTCTCTTATGAGGCTGGGGCTGTGATCTCAACTGAGGCTCGACTGGGGAGGATCTGCTCCCTGCTCACTCTGAGTTATTGGCAGGACTCTATCTTGGGAGCTTCCAGACTGGGGGCCTCCGTTCTTCTCTGTTGATCAGAGTCCTTGGGTCATTGTCACGTGGGCCTCATAAGGCAGGTCATATATCACAGCTGCTTCTTGGGGTGGGGGGGGGAGAGAGATGACAGAGACAGAGTGAGCCTAAGAGTGTCCTAAGAGATATTGCCTCAAATGAGCTCAGTAGGAGTTGAAGTTGAATCCGTGGTACTTAACAATGACATCATTCTTGAGAAGCAAGTCCCTGAGTCCAGCCCACACTGCGGAAAGGAGTCACACAGGATGTGGAGACCAGAAGGCGGGATCATTGGGAGCCATCATGCAGGCTGCCTACACCATAGTCTGAGATGAGACACCGGGTCAGATTCTACATAATGGAAGTTATTGGAGGGTTTTAAGCCAGACAGAGAGTGGAAATATCTGATGTTCATTTAATTCCAAACCCTCCTGGTGCAGACAAGGAAACCAGGCTGGGGGCGGGAGGAAGTGACTTCCCAAGCTCATACCACCAGAACCCAGCCCTGTTTAGAGGTGTACTCCATGCTGCTTCCTACCCCTGCTTGAAATTCTCCCATCTCTGAGTTTGTGCATTCACTTCATGTGACACCAACCTATGGATTTATAGGTGTTATCTCACATATACCTGCCGATGTCCCCAGGAAGAAGATGCTAGAATGATCCCCACTGTGTAGTGGGGAGTCTGAGGAGGCTCTGAGAAGCACAAAGATTTGTCCAGGGTGCTATTTGGTTAAGAAGAATGAGCAGTGTCTGAACCCAGCTCTGTCTGCTCAAAGCTGATGCCCTGGCTGCACCCAGGCCTTCCCTGGGTTCTGTGGTGGCTGTGTTGGTGTCACTGTGCATAGTTATGGAGGTGGTATGAGGAGAGATAAGCATTCAGCAGCCCAGGGGGATCTTTGGGAGATGTTAGTCGGTCCCAGGTCAAGGGACTCAGGATATGACCTCACTTCCTTGGTGGTGGAGTACATAGAACTTGGAACCCTGGTAACCAGGCCCCCACATCGTAGAGACAGTCCCGTACCCAGCTCCCTTGAGTGGAGACACTCGAGCTAGGAACATGTTTTCTTGTTGTCACTCGTCTTCCCTTGTATCGAAACTTGAGAAATCCCGGAGATGGACACATTCACGAAGGCTGAGACATGTTTTCAGTCCCCATACTCGAAAGATATGGCCATTTACTGAAAAGAAACTGAAGGTAACACAAGGGGGCCCAGAGTAGCAACCCAGGCCAGGCCACCACTGTGATCCCACCTGGGCAGCCCCACAACCCTCCCCCAGGTCATACCAGCCCCCAGGACACTCCAGCCCTTGTCCTCAAGGGGTCCCTGCTAACGGGTGCAGGGAGGAAATGAGGACAGAACCAAGGAGGCATGAAGTTGTTAGAGGAGGGAGGATCCAAATGGTAGGGAAGTGGGTAGGAGTCAAGGAAGGAGGGGACACGTGATCTGGGGAGATTTTTGTGGGGGAGAGGTGAGGAGAAGGAGGAGGAAAATGGCGCTGCTGCTGCTGCTGCTGCTTCATGACTAGCACTCACTGAGGGCCCCCCAGGTCCATCCCCACAGTCTCTCACCATCACTGCATTCGTGGGCTTGGGACTGACCTGGAATAGGGTGATAGGTTGGCCTAGTCCATCAGGTCTGGTGCTTTGGAGACTAGGGGCTGGGGTGGCAAAGGTGGAAACTGCTTCACCTCCCTGCCCCAACCCAGATCACATGGGACGCTGGGACCTAAGTCACTGCCCAGGGGCCCCATTTCACACCAGGGCATTAGGGAGGGAAGGTCAGGGAGTCACAGGCCGAGTCGGTACTCTCACCTAGGTGTCTCTGAGCTCCAGCCAGCCCTGGTGGGGCAGGCGCCTCATGGTCCTAGCTGCTGGCCTTGCCTGGGTCACTGCTGACCCTGTGCCAGCCCAGCTCCTCCCAGATCCTATCGCAACACTCAGAGGGTGCTATTTCTATCCCTGGCCAGTGAACTTGGACGGGGCTGGATGGTGTAGCCCCAAGCTGACCTGCCCAGCATGTGGTGCAGACGGGGGACTGGGAGCTCCTCTGAGACCCAGGGGGCACAAGGGCCTGAAGGGGCGGAGAGGGAAGAATAAGGCTGAGAGGAGCCATTGATGCCTCCCGGGTCACTGCTGGGCTCTGTCTCTGCAGAACCCCCCACAGAAGATCCACATGGAGAAGAAGAACAGCATCATCTACTCCATCTACACAGAGAAAGGGGCCCCGAAGGGCTGGCACAGGCTCTGGGTGAGTGAGTAGGGGACCCAACCAGAGACCCCAGATGACTAGAGGGGGCCTGGGGCTGAGACTGTGCCCTGGAGACCCCCAGCTCCCTCCCAAGACTTTCCCTCTCAAGGGCCCCCAGGTCCCTCTCAAAGGAATTGGCCATCACCCTTCCTGCCTCCCCACACTACACTCCCCACCTTGGCCAGGTGCAGAGCCACTTTTCCCATATTTGTAGGAATACAGAAACAAGTATTTTAGACTGTTTTCACTTCACATCATCCCAGGCTTCTTTTTCCATGTTGCTCCTGTTTCAGAGTTTAACTCTCGACACAGGGCCCAGGGCAGCAGTCAGCTGGACTGTCCTTCCCCACCTTCTCCCAGCCTCATACATCCTCATGCTGAGCTGGCTTCTTTTCCCCTAAAGTGTGGGGTCTCAGGCTATGATACATGTTTATCTACAACCTGTTATGTCAGGGAACACGTCACCGTGACTTCTCCAGGTCAAGAGCAGTGTCCCGACTCGGCTGCAGAATGTTCCAGAAGGGAGGCTGGTTCCCACAGTGATTGAGGCTCGCACTGCTGCTGGCCCTGGACTGATTCCTTCTGCTGCCCTTTCAACAGGGCTTCAGGAACACCTAGGTGTGTCCTCCTGCACCGACCGACCTAACCTACAGTGTTCTGCTGGAGGCACTCGTGTCCCACCTCCTGCCACAGGTCACAGAGGTCTGAGACCCCGTCCCTCCTGGTGGTTTATGAGACTGTCTCTGATGGCATGTCCCTCCTCTGTCCCACCCTAGTGTGTCTGTGGGTCAAACCAGGACCTGTGTGAGACCTGCGTGGTGCGGACTTTCAAGGCAGGCTCACTGGAGCAGCTCGTGGAGCACCTGGTACCCGCCTTCCTGGAGGGTGACCTCTCCTTCATCCACGTCTTCCTGGGAACATACAGAACATTCACCACCACCCAGCAGGTCCTGTACCTGTTGTTCCAAAGGTGAGCTCCCCACCCTCCACAGCCCAGTGGGGACTCTACCCACTGCCAGTTGTGTCTGGGGAATGTCACTTCATCACTTTGAGCCTCAGTTTGCTCCTCTGAGAAGTGGGGCGGTAAAGGCCCAACCTGCTAGAATTACTGTCAGGACCACATGGAACAAGCCATGGAAAGTGTGTGCTTAGACTGCGGCTCTGCGGACAAGGCTGCTCGAGCGGCTGGGGTACACACATTCCTTGTTTTCCTGTCCTCCATGAAGAAGCTGTTTGCCTCACTCCTCACTGACTGTGTGCCCTTGAGCAAACCTACTTCCCATTTGTAAAGAGGGTTGAGATTGTCCTTGGTGTAGGCAGAACAGGAAACCCTGGGGGCTTGGGGAGGGGCCCCAGGCCCACTCAGATATCAGGGAAGATGTTGGTTGGGTTCATTCATTCAACAATTATCTGTGAAGCCCCTACTGTAGCAGACACTGTTCTAGGCATTTAGCACTGTTCCAGGAACAAAGCAGAAAGGAAGCCCTGCACGCCTGGGCCCCCATTCTAGTTGGGGAGTCAGACAGGAACACTAGGCATCGTAAGCAGGTAGTGTCCACGGTGCATTAGATGTGACGTCCTCATGCCTTCTCTAGGCATGGATTCAACTGCCCCCATTCTGCCAGGGACGGCGAACCCCAGAAGGAGCTGAAAGAGTGAGTGGACTTTGCGTGGAGAAGGAGGGGCTGCTGTTTCCACAGAAGGGTGGGGGATGTAGGGGGCCTGTGTCTGAATTTAGGGTAGGTAGACCCTGGGTCCCACACATCTTGATCCCCTGGAGGAATGAGTTCAGGGACTCCCCCTGCTGGAGGAAAGCGGTCACGCAGAGCTGTGGTGCAGCTTGGCATCCTGGGGAGCAGAGCAGAGGCTGGGGGCTCAGACCAGCCCCTGAGGGAATCCTCTCCCTCCCTCCCTACTTTCCCGTCCAATCTCTTGTTGTCCCCTCCCCGATCAGGGGCCAGACCAGGAGGTGGGGGGAGAAACCTGCTCAGCTGCATGTGGGGCACCTGCCCCTTGGGAGATCAGTGACCATGGAAGAAGAGACCCTCACATGCGTGCAGAGAACCAGGCAGCACGCTGATGCACATGCTCCAGGTGGAGGGGCCCCAGGGCATGTGCAGGCTGGGGCAGGGACAGACTCCTTGTGTCCTCAGCATCAGATATTCCTGGAGCACTACTGAGTGCCAGGCTGTGAGGTGAACACGTAGACACAAGCCTCCCTGCCCTCGGAGGTTTACTGTCCATTGAGGAGGGGGTCAGGCGACTGAAAGAGGAGTAAATCAGGCTTTCTGAGGAGGGAGAGTTGGTCCCACCATTGATGGGGAGCTCCCTGGGACCGAGGCTCTGTGATAGCCCCTTGCTTAGTGACCAGGCCTGCCACTGCCACGACAGCCAGGGGCATGGTGCAACATGTAGCTGGTCATTGGCAGGACAGGGTTAGACAGAGGGACCCGGCCCCTTGCAGGGGTGCCCTGGGAGTGCAGTGTGGAGGGAAAGGCCAGGCCTCTGACCCTGCTCTTAACCACCCATCCCCAGCACCATCTCTTTCATCCTAAACACATGGCTCGATGAATATTGGGAGGATTTCGACCAACCCCCGTACTTCCCCTGCCTGAAGGTCCTGGTGGAGTACCTGCAGACGAACCTGCCGGGCTCAGAGCTGGAGCACCGTGCCCACCTTCTCTGTGCCCAGCTGGGTCACCTGGAGCCCACTGAGGCAGAGCCAGAGGGTGAGGAGAACTGGGCATGCCTCCTTGACTACCTCCTGATGTTAATCTTCCTTCTGTACTAACACTGGAGCCCCGTGGAGCACCAGCTATTCCATCACTGGTTCCAGTGCTGTCACTAAAAGAAGAGCCTGCTGGAGGGCTGGATTCTGAACATGGGCCACCTCTAGAACCAGCTCCCAGGCCACCAGTTACCCCCCCTCTCCCACAGCAGCTCCTCATCCACAGTGAGGAAGCATCGGCTCCAGAACTGGACCCTTTCTACTCTCATTTGAATCGTTATTGCTTTGGTTTATTTGTATTATTTATAGTTTATAGTATTTAACTTTATAGTCTATAGTTTATACTATTTTAGCTGTAGATTTCTCATTTAATAAAGTTTTGTTTTAATAATTTAAATGTGTATAATATAGTGGCTTTATGTACGTCCTAGTGGCGTAGTGCCTATGAACTCAGCAGCTAACCAAAAGGTCAGCAATTCAAGTCCACCAGCTGCTTCTTTGAAACCCTATGGGGCCGTTCTGCTCTGTCCTATAGGGTCCATATGAGTCGAACCAACTGGATGACACTTAAACAACTTAACAACGACAACAAATGTACTTTCACAATCCTATTCAATCATCACCAGTATCTATCTACTTCAGAACACTGTCATCACCGAAAACAGAAACCCTGTTCCCATTAAGCCATCCTCCCCATGCCCCCTCACCCTAGCACATGGCAACCAGAGATTGATTTTCTGTGTCTATGGATTTACCTGCTCTGTATTTCTTATCTAAATGGAAATATGTGGCCTTTTGTACCTGCTTCTTTCACTTAGCTTCATGTGTTGGAGGTTCATCCACATTGTAACACTTGTCAGTTTCTAATTCCTTTTAAGGCTCGATGGTATCTCATTGTGTAGAGGGACCACACTTTGTTCATCCAGTCATCTGTTGATAGACATTGGGCTGTATCCACCTTTTGTCTGATGGGAGGGAGGAGTGCTGCCGTGAGAATCTGTGGACAGGTGTTAGTGTGAGTGCCTACCTACAGGACGAATCCCAGGGATGGGGAAAGAGGAGATGGGAAGGGTGTGGACACAGTCCAGGTGTGGGGAGTGAGAGTTGGGAGGGATCAAGAGGCAGAGAAGCTATGGGGGCTGAGGAGCTGGGAGAGGCCTCTAGAAGTCCCAGATGTGGGTAAAAAGGAGTCATTAGGGGTCCGGAGGCAGCACTAGTGTGGTGACTCAGGAGATGGAAGGGATCAGACCCAGTATTGGAAGTGGGGGGGGGAGGCAGGACACCACCATCAGGTGTGGTAATGATGAGGTGGGAGGGGTCAGCAGGCGGCCCAGTAATGGTAGGTGAGGGGGGTGCAGAACCGAGGAGGAGGGAGGGCCCATAAGAAGGCACAGGTGTGGTAATGATGAGGTGGGAGGGGTCAGTGAGTGCACAGGTGTGGCAATGCAGAAGTTACTGAGGTGTCAGGAGTAAGGCAGGAGGTGAGTGTGTAGAAGGCACCTGTGTAGGGAACGAGTAGGTAGGAGGGTCCAGTGCAAGACCAGATATACCTGTTGAGGAGGTGGGAGGGGTCCAGAGGCAGCTCAGGGATGGGAAGTGAGAAGGTGGAGGGGTCAACAGACACCAAAGGTCTGCAGAGAAAGGAGGTGGATAGTGTCAGGAGAAGGCACAGGGGTGGGAAGTGAGGAGGTGGGCGGGGTCAGGAGCATTCCGTGTATGGGAGGTGAAGAAATGGGAGGGGCAGATGAAAGCCCAGGTGTGGCCAATGAGAAGGTGGGAGGAGTCAGGAAGCAACCCAACTTGAACTTGGAAAGTGAGGAGGTGGGAAGGTTTCGTTAGGAGGCGGTGAGAAGGTGGGCGGGGCCAGGAGAAGGCCTAGGATTGGGTAATTGGGAGCCTTGAGGGGCTGTCGAATGCCCAATGTTAGGAACTGAGGAAGAAGGAGGGGTGAGGTGAGGAGGTGGGCTGGGAGAGAAGGCACAGTTGTGAAGAGTGAGCATGTGGATGGGGCCAGAATATCACTGAGATGTGGTTAATGAGGGGTGGGGGTGGGCTTAGGAAGCAGCCCAGTTTTGGTAAATGAGGAAGTGGGAGGGGTCAGAAGCCCAGGTATGCAAAGGGAGAAAACCTGAAGGGTCAAGATGCCTGTCAAGAAACACTATTTGAAGAAATAATGGCCAGAAACTTCCCAAATTTGGTGAAAAACATACATTTACAGATTCAAGAAGCTCAACAAACCAGAAGCAGAATACAAAGCACGCATACATGACTACACACACCCTTATGCCTAGCACAGAGTCAAACTGATGACTCCAAAGTTTAAAAAATAAACTATTTTTTTAAAAATATTTCTTAATTTTTATTGTACTTTAGAGGAAGGTTTACAAAACAAATAGTTTCTCATTAAACAGTTAATACACAGATTGTTTTATGACAACAGTTAATAACCCCACAACATGTCAACACTGTCCCTTCTCAACCTTGGGTTCTGTATTACCAGCTTTCCTGTCCCCTCCTGCCTTCTAGACCCTGGACTGTTGTACCCCATTAGTCTTGTTTTGTTCTGTGGGGCTGTCTAATCTTTGGATGAAGGGTGAACCTCGGGAGTGACTTCATTACTGAGCTAAAAGTGTTTCCAGGGGTTATACTCTTGGGGTTTCTCCAGTCTTTGTCAGCCCAGTAAGTCTGGTCTTTTTTTGTGAGTTAGAATTTTGTCCTACATTTTTCTTCAGCTCTGTCCAGGACCCTCTTTTGTGATCCCTGTCAGAGCAGTCAGTGGTGGTAGCCGGGCACCATCTAGTTGTACTGGACTCAGTCTCATGGAGGCTGTGGTACATGTGGTCCATTGGTCCCTTGGACTAATCTTTCCCTTGTACCTCATTTTCTTCATTCTCCCTTGCTCCTGAAGGGGTGAGACCAGTGGAGTATGTTAGATGGCTGCTCACAGGCTTAAAAAAAAAAAAAAAAACCTCTTAATAGCAGTCAGAGGAAAAAGAACATATGACATACAGGGGAAGACCAGTGCAAACACTGTTACTTCTCATCAGAAGCAATGGAGGACAGAAGACAGTGGGATGACATCTTTAAAGAGCTGAAAGAAATAACTGTCAACTCAGAGTTCTTTACTAGTGAAAACGTCCTTCACGAATGAAGGCAACATAAAGACATTTTAAAAATAAAGATATTTTCAGAGAAAGGAAAATCTAAGAAAATTTTCTGCCAGCAAACCTAAACTACAAGAGTTTTTCAGGCTGAAGGAATATAATACTAGATTAAAATTTGGATCTGCAAGAAGGAATGAAGAGCGACAGAACTGGGAAATATCTGGTAAATACAAAAGGACTATTTTTACTTCTGATTTCTAAAGACCTATACGAATGTTTCAAGCAAAAATTACGACACTGTAGTGTGGGGTTTATAACGTATGTAGATGTAATACATATGAAAACTATGGCCTTCAGGATGAGGGGGCAGTAAAGGAATCTATATAGTTACAAGCTTCTTACATTTTACAAGACCCAAATCCACTGCCATCCAGTCGATTCTGACTCATAAGGACCCTGTAGGGCAGAGTAGAACTGTCCCATAGGGTTTCCAAGGAGCAACTGGTGGATTCAAACTACTGACCTTTGAGTTAGCATCCAAGCTCTTAACCACTGTGCCACCAGGGCTCCCATTATACATGAAGTGGTGCAATATTAACTCTACTTTGTTGTTATTGTAGGTGCCATCAAGTCAGTTCCGACTCATAGCGACCTTATGCACAAAAGAACAAAATACTGCCGGGTCCTGCACCACCCTCACAATCGTTGCTGTGTTTGAGCCTGTTGTTGCAGACACTGGGTCAATCCATCTCGTTGAGGGTCTTTCTCTTTTTCGTTCACCCTCTACTCTACCAAGCATGAAGTCCTTTTCCAGGGACTGGTCCCTTCTGATAACATGTCCAAAGTACATAAGATGAAGTCTCATCATCCTTGCTTCCAAGGAGCATTCTAGCTGTACTTCTTCCATGACAGATGCGTTCGTTCTTCTGGCGGTCCATGGTAGATTCAATATTCTTTGCCAACATCATAATTTCAAGACATCAATTCTTGAGTCTTCCTTATTCATTGTCAAGCTTTGAAACAATCAAAAATATCGTGGCTTGGGTTAGGTGCACCTTAGTCCTCAGAGTGACATATTTGCTTTTTAACACTTTAAAGAGGTTCTTTGCAACAGATTTGCCCAACGCAATGCGTCATTTCATTCCTTGACTGCTGCTTCCATAGGTGTTGATTGTGAACCCAGGTAAAATGAAATCCTTGACAGCGTCAGTATTTTCTCTGTTTTTCAGTATGTTGATTGCTGGTCCTGTTGTGAGGATTTGTGTTTTCTCTACGTTGAGGTGTAATCCATACTGAAGTCTGTAATCTTTGATCTTCATCAGTAAGTGCTTCAAGTCCTCTTCACTTTCACTAAGCAAGGATGTGTCATCTGCATATCACAGGTTGTTAATGAGTCTTCCACCAATCCTGATGCCACTTTCTTCTTCATATGGCCCAGTTTCTCGGATTATTTACTCACCATACAGACTGAATAAGTATAGTGAAAGGATACAATCCTGATGCCCACGTTTCCTGACTTTAAACCATGCAGTATCCCCTTGTTCTGTTTGAACAACAGTGTCTTAGACTATGTACAGGTCCTCCACCAGCACAATGAAGTGTTCTGGAATTCCCGTTCTTCATAATGTTATCCATAATTACTTATGATCCACGCTATAGAATGCCTTTGCATAGTCAATAAAACACAAGTAAACATCTTTCTGGTGTTCTCTGCTTTCAGCCAAGATCCATCTGACATCAGCAATGATATCCCTCACTCCATGTCCTCTTCTGAATCCAGATTGAATTTCTGGTGGTTCCCTCTTGAAGTACTGCTACAACTGGTTTTGAATTATCTTCAGCAAAATTTTACTTGTGTGTGATATTAATGATACTGTTCGATTATTCCCACATTCTGTTGTATCACTTTTCTTTGGAATGCGCACAAATATGGATCTATCTCTTCCAGCCAGTTGTCCAGGTAGCTATCTTCCAAATTTCTTGACATAGAAGGCTGTGCACCTCCAGGGCTGAATCCATTTGTTGTAACATCTCAATCAGCATTCTGTCAATTCCTGAAGATTTGTTTTTTGCCAATCCCTTCAGAGCAGCTTGGAATTCTTCCTTCGATACCATTGGTTCCTGATCATCTGCTAAATTCTGAAATGGTTGAACATCGACCAATTCTTTTTGCTACAGTGACTCTGTGTTTTCCTTCCATCTTCTTTTGATGCTTCCTGCATCATTCAGCATTTTGCCCATTGTTATCATTTTTAGGTGCCCTCGATTCAGTTCTGACTCACAGCGACCCTAGATAGAACAGAAGGAAGCACTGCCTGATCTTGTTATGCTTGAGTCCATCATTGCAGCCACTGTATCAACAGCCCAAGCCTGATTCCTATGAGGCAGAGGTCAGATATGCCTCCTCTCTCAGCCATCTTTACAAAATCTGACACCACCTGTCCCTCCCACAACACTCTCTACTTCTCTGCTGGGTTTGAGAATTCATTGCAACGGCCACACAGAACTCACAGACAATACTCACAATTATGGGGTTTATTAGGGAAGTAACAGATTACAGTTCAGGTTGAGTAATGTTAGTATGCATATGAAAGCTTGACAATGAATGAGGAAGACTGAAGAAGAATTGATAACTTTGAATTATGGTGTTGGCAAAGAATACTGAATATACCACGGACTGCTAGAAAAACACGCAAATCTATCGTGAAAGAAGTACAGCCAGAATGCTCATTAGAGCATTAATGTTGATTCTCCTCCCGCCTTGTGGAGAGAGAGGAGGTCAGATGCTGCACCCATACCATTTTTACAGGGGGAAAGCCTTGAGGCAAGACATCTGGGATTACCTCCAAACCTCAGACGCTAACCTGTCTTTCATGTAGCAGCCCATTTACCTCTTTCCCCGCTGGGAAACCAAGAAGCAGACGCTGTAACACAGGTTGGAACACTGCATCCCAAAGGGGAAGCTACCCACTGGATTAACCAGAAAAGTGGACACTGTAGTGCCTGAGTTGGTTGAAAAACAGCTAAAGAGGCAGGCATAGCAGTGAAGTATACTGATTTTGAGGTTGCTGTACAAAATTATCCTGTGTGTTCACGCCAACGCCTAGGGCGTCTCCCCACGATCCTGGGAATATACATAGGTGAACACAGCCATGGATGAACTGGGAGGTCGCGTATATAGGGCCTGTGCAGCCAGTGAGAGAGCAAAATACACTCTCATACATGTAGACAGTTACGGGCTTGACACAGGCATTCTCGTGTAAAAGAATGAACCACGCTGCTACAATAAAGAATTACAAAAATTGAGTGTTATGTATGGAATATCCCAAGGGACTGATAGTGAGCAGAGCACACACTTTACAGGTCATTTAACAGGACATGTGCCATAGGAAAAACTGAATGTTGTACCTACATACCAGACTATCACCAGAACACAACTGATTTGTTAGGCCATATGAAGAAACAGAAGTCTTGGACACACCTGATGGCTGATCTGCTGTGGCTGCCTGGTTATCCTCTTTTCCGTCTGGCTGGCAAGGTTTGTTGTTGTTTCTAGGTCTTTCTGCTGTGTTTGTCTATATTGCTAGTGTGGTCTTTCCCTCCAACTGCGGCAATGCTGTCTGTCCCTAACTGGTGTAACTCCTCCTCTCGAGGCCCTCACAGACCTTGTGGAAGAGGGGGAATGTGCCAGATTGTAAGAGTTGGCCTCCAGGGGTGGGCTGAAGGGAAAACAGGCTTTGCGAGGCTGAAGATGGCTGCCATCATGCTTCCTGCTAGTTCACTGCCATTTGCCAAGTCATTCTTATGTAATTCTTGCTGAGGCAGCCTTATGTCAGTCTAGAAGCACTCTGGCATGTAGCCACTGTTGTTCACCACCAGTATAAAAACATCTGCCCCCACCCCCTCCACTGTTGGGCACAGAGATCTGCTTGGTCCTGCTGCCTCACAGGTCCTGACTCACCTGTAAGTCTCCCTAATAAACCCCTCTGCTGCCAACCTAGAGTTGCCTGTCTCTTTCTTCAGTCTCTCAGTGCCTTCCTTTTTTAGAGGGAAGTTTCATGTTACTGGGAAAATACTATTTATACAACGTTCTAGAAAAGGCAAAGCTAATCAACAGTAGGAAAAAAAAATACCAGCAGTGATTGTCCATGGGGGGCAGGAACGGGGATTGACTGGAAAGGGTCAACAGGGAACTTTCTGGAGTGCTGAAGTTTATATTTCAGTGGAGTTTGTGGTACACAAGGCTATGCATTTGACAAAACTCACCAAATGATACACTTTAGATCTGTGTAGTGAATATTCACTGGTTGTAAATCTTACCCCCAAAAAGAACTTCAGATAAATATTGATTGGACTCTAATTCATATTATGTATGTTGAAGTATTTAATGGTAAAATATACTGATATCTGGTACTTATTATCAAACAGAGAAAAAATTGGTTGGTTGATGGATAGAAGAGGAATGGAGAGATAGATAAGATATGTGATGAAGCAAAATTAGCAAAACGTTAATGGTATAATCTGGGTGATAAGCATACATGTGTTCACTGTACAGTTCTTCTAACTGTTCTGTATCAGTTTGTATGGTGAGTGGCATCAGCCACTCCAGAAGACGAAATCAAAAGACATGCACTCACTTTACCAAACTTTGACCAATTTTTTATCAAAATCCCAACATCACTAACATTTATTGCCAGCCTACAATTAATGTAGAAAGTGTGGTCTCATCAGTTCCAGAGGGCTTGGTGGTTCTTGGGCATGGCCACGTATCACAGTTTCCTGAGGAAAGGTGGTCTGCACAGCATCCTCTCATCCCACAGGTACTCAGGGGAGAGCACCTTGGCGGGCTTATGGCACACCTGCTACTTGTTCAGGTGGCTCTCGTCATGCCACTCAGCCTCGATGTGATTGGTGTGGTCCACCATCATCGCCTGGTGACAGGCCTTGGTAAGCCTGTGCACCTCTAGCACTGAGCCCCCGAAAAAGCTGCCGGCATAGTAGGAATCACCTTCATCTCTTGGAATGTGGGCCTGAGACAATGGGTGGCGTTCATACATGAAGGCCTGCTGATTGGCAACATAGAAGCCAGGTGCAGTGTGCCAAACAAGGAGAAGAGGATCTCCACACCCATGTGGTCGCTGAGCTTCATGTCCGGGTCTAAACACACCAGGTATTCCACCTCAGGCAGGAAGCGCTGCTCGGAGAAGTTCCTGATCATCTCCATGCGGTGCATGGACACACCCTGCCAGCGGGGGTAGTCGCAGACCTCGAGGTCCACCACCTGCCAGCCTTCCTGGAGGAGGACGTGTGGGACCTCAGCTGGCCAGTCAGTGAAGACGTAGTAGTTGACCTTGTGTCCCACCATGAAGTACTTGTCTGCAGTCTCCAGGAACAGCTTCAGGAAGACTACGTATCTAAGACCAGGAAAGAGAGGGCGGGAGTTAAACAGAGTGAACAGCAGCAAAAGAAGGAGACTTAGACAAAACTGTCTCATAAAATGGTAGCCATTCTACTCTCTACAGACGATGTGGCCCAACTGTACTGGCATATGCAGGGACATTCAAATTTGCTTGGTGTTGAACAAATATTCACAAGAACAAGATATTTCATTTATCCATAAGGTTTCCAAAAGTTCAAAAAGTTGTTAATATCCAATGTTACTCCAAAACTCTAGACCCTCCAACAGCTTTGTGTCTCTTAAGAAAAGAAGAAAAGCCATTTGAGGCCCTATAGTTGTCTACCGTGTTCTACACTGTCGGCTCTGACCTCTTTCCCCTTCTCTTCCATCCCTCTGCTCTGGGCAGCCAACTCCTTGATGATCTGGACACATGCTACACATGCTCCAGGGCTTTTGCTCCTCCTGTTCCCCCTGCCTGGAAGCCGTTCCCTGCAATGTTCAGCCCTACAGCTCTCATTCCCCTCCTCACAATCAGTTCCCCAAGAGAAGACCTGATTCAAGTCCTGGGCTGCAGGTGCTCTATAGCTCCCTCTGCAGGTGCTCACGCAGAAGCGTGCAGATGTGACAATTCAGCAAGTTCTCGTGCTGAGATGTGTGTATTTCCCTATGTGGAAACGATAACGCGATAAAAAAGAAAAAAGAGCAAACAAACATATAATTAAATAAATACCAACGCAAGTCACTCTGTATCTCGTTATTCAGCCTTCATTATGTGTTTAAAGCCCAGATCACCCTCTGGTGTGTTTTGTATTTGTGTTTACTTGTTCTTCTGTCTTCTTGCGCTAGAATATAACTGCACGAGAGCAGGGACTTTCTGTGTTTTGTCGACTGCCTTCTCCCCATCATCTGGCACATAATCGCTGTTTAATAAATATGTTTTGAACAAATGAATAAGTGAAAAATTCCATGCAGTTGATGATGTGGGGACGAAGGACTCTCATGCCCTGCTAGTGGGAATGTCAATGGTTTAACCCTTTTGGAGGCCACGGTGAGAAACTCTATCTAGAGCTTGAGTGTGTATATCCTTCCTCCAACTCCACTTCCAGGCATATACCCCACAGGCCTACTCACACACGTGTACAAAGACCGAAGTATACAAGTTTACAGGCAACTCACATCATCTAACGTTGGTAAGCATGTGAGCAACCACAATTCCCAGGTATTGTTGGTGGGAATGTAAAATGCTGCAGTCAACTTTGAAAAAGGCCTGGTAATGGTTTTCTTTTTTTTTTTTTTTTAATAAAACTAAACACACATGTAATCTTTGACTGAGCAATTCCACTCCTAAGTCTTTAACCAACAAAAAATATCACATGCCTACACAAAAGACTTGTCCAACAACACTCATAGAGGCTTTACTCACAATAGCCAAAACTGGAAAAAACCCAGGTGTCCATCAAAAGGGGAATGATAAACAAGCTGTAGTATACCATACAACGGGATACTACTATTCAGCAGAAAAAAAAGTGCTCCTGATACACGCAAAACCATGATCAATCTCAAAATAATTATGAGAGAAGGCTAACACAGAGTACAGGCTTTATGACCCCAGTAGGTAAAACCCATCTCATGGTGGTGAAAATTCAGAACAGTAGTTGCTGTTGAGGAAATAGGGGCTGGGGCCTACTGGGAAGGGGCATGGGGGAACTTTCTGGGGGTGATGGTGATTTCCTATGAGTTGATAGGGATTTCTGATACACAGTTGTATGCATTTATCAAAACTCAGCAAACACAGAATTAAGATATTACTCTTTATTGTACATTTAACTTTCAGAGAAGGAACACTGTAAACACACACTGAATTCTAGTTACTGATTTGCACTGAGACACATTTAGGAGAAAATGTGCTGTGGTTAGAGTCCCTAGGTGGTGCAATTGTTAACACACTCGGCTGCTAACTGAATGGTTGGAGATTTGACTGCATCCAGAGGAACTTGATCTTTTTTTGGAAGTAAATCTCAGGCCTTAAGAAAGGCCTGGCCATCCACTCTCAAAAAATCAGCCACTGAAAACCCTACGGAGCACATTTCTGCTCTGACACACATGGGGTCATCATGAGTCGGATTGATGGGAGGATGACTGGTTTGGTTGTGATATCTGGCTAAGCCTCGGTTTGTCTCCCGGTTAGGATGGGGTAGGGAGCACCCCTTATTGGCTGTGCTTAGATGAAGCTCCCAGCACGCGGAATGGGACACCTAAGCATCACTGGCCTCACATCCACGCAGAGGAAGCTGTCTGGTGACTTAGGGCAGAGGGGCTGCTGTTTGAGCAAGGGCCTACCTGGGCCATGGAGATCCCAGCACGCCCACCTACTGCAGAGCCGCTCTGCCTCCTCCCTCTGTGGTGAGCCAGCACCTGGACCGGAAAAGGGTGGCAAGAAGGACCCTCCCGCCCACTCCGAGGGCCCTTCACAGTTCTCCCTTTTCCTCCTCCGCCACCCGCAGACTTACCTTTTGATGGCAAACACAGTCAGCTCGATGGTGATGTTTCTGAACGGCGTGTCCAGGATGGCAGAGTCAAAGGCCCCGTCCCAGATGATGGGGGCAAACCAGGGAGTTGTGACCAGCACGACTGTCTGCCTTCGGGGACAAAGCAGAGCGCACTAGAGCAGACAGGGGAAAGGCGGCCACAGGGAGAAAGGTTTGTACAAAGGGACTCAGCGGTCAGTAGTCGGCTTAGAGTAGACATGGGACTCCAGACTCCCAGTTCAGTGCTGTCTCCGCTACCAGCTCAGAGGCTGAGACCCGACAGAACCGATGACCCATCTCGCCCTTCCCGCTTCTCTGGCTCGGGCTGAGAAAGCTTGGTGCCATACCATGGCGTGTCCCTGAGCACCAGCCCTGTGCTGGATCCCACAGTCTGTCAGGCAGGCCTGGGCTTGCCTCCCGACCTGCCCCTCACCAGCTGTAGGACCTTAGGTAGGTTCCTTCACCGCTCTGAGCCTCAGTTTCCCCACCTGTAAAATGAGGCATGATCAGGTGGTCACTAAGCACCCTTCCCACACTGGAGCTCTGAGGTATGGTGAGGCTGAGGGGAGCCCTAGGCAAAGAGAGCTTGGCTCCTCTGAGCTCTGCTTCACATGGTTTTCTGGGTACCATGGCAACCGGCTTCTGTAGAAGTGATATTAGAGATTAATGCCTGGAACACAGAGAACACAGAGAAAACTGCAAAGCATGTAACTGCTGGCTGAGGTCTAAGAGCAGGACTGTCGGGGGTGTGGCTCCTGCAGGGGTCAGGAAGGCCTAGCGGAAAGGGAGGACCAAGGCACCTTCTCCCCTTCCTTTCCTAGGGTTCTCTATGTGTCTGGCCTCCTCAAGCCTCCTCATGGTCCTCCTGACCAGCCCCCACCTGAGACTCCACTGAGTCAGGGATGACTTTTGTGAGTCGTTCTGGAACCCAAGGGCTCCATCTGCTGCTGAGGGGAGGGATAAGAGAAGGTGATGAGAGCATGAAGTCATCAATAATTTAAAAAATAAAAATATATAACCCTGTCATAAAAAATGCACAGCCCAGGTGAGAGTAGAGACAACTTCCGTGTATGACGCCCTGACCCAATTTCTCAAGAAATAAAGTATGAAATGAGGCAGCCACCACAAGTCAAGTACCCATCACCACCCCCTCCCACACCAAGCAGGATGATGTTAGCAAGCTGAGGGGCAGTAGTGTCAGGAAGGGAAGGAAAGAAAAGGAGGACCAAGAGATCACACACTGGGTTGGAGTGGGAGGAAGTCACTGCTGTGCAAGGTGCCCAGATCAATGACAAGGCAGGGCAGGGCATGGGGAGAGGAATGGAGAGGGTGGGGCTTTCAGACAAAAGCTCTCCTGAAACAGAGAATGCTCACTGTCCCTGTCACTGGGGAGTGGAGTAGCCCAATCTGCCCCCTCGGAACATGAGGAGCCATTAGGCCCCAGAGTCCCTCCCACTCCCACCCATGCATCAGGCCTCTCTTCTACCTGGGAGGACTTTGGGGGGCGATGGTAGAGACTCCTGAGGAGAGGGACAAACACCCCTTGCACAACTGCTTGTGGATGAAAATGCTCAGCTCTAGGGATGGAGAGAAGGCAGAGGTTTCCGTGTGGAGGGAGTTCAGAGCCCTTCCCCATCGCTTGAGCAGCCCGAGAGCAGCCACCAGCCCCACCTGCTCAGGGCTGTACCTTGCCCAGTCCACAGCTGCACAGGTCCCCAGTCCAGAAGCCTGAGGTTAGGGGAAGGCCACCTCTGGTGGTTTGCTTGGAAGGAAAGAGAGGAAGAGAAGGTAGAAGCTGACGTCGACTTGGGGAGGGCCTGATAGGGAACTCCACTACCCTGGACTGAATGTTTCAGCTCTGAGCCGCCCTCCTGGGAAACCCCATAGATCTGTCTCCACTGTCTCCATGGAGTGGGGAAGTAAGAAGGCCAGAGCACACCTGGAGCCTTTCCATTCTTTCACTACAAAGCTTTCCCAACCCCTACTGGCCTTGGAGTCTCTGCCAAATACAAGCAACGGTGGCTGACGCCCTTGCTATAGCAAGCTTTGAATAAATAGCTTCTGTTTGTTCTCATTTGGATTGTCTTTGCATATTTCTACAGACCCATCTCCCCCCCCCCCACCGACAAGGTAGAAAAGACAGAGAAAGGAAGGGAGTGAAGAAGTTTCTTAGAGGAAACACACCTGTCCAGTCACAGCAGTTTTGCCCAGGTGTAGGCAAAGTGGCTGGTTAGCAGCAAGAGCTGACTGGCCTCTGCAGTATTCTCCCAGGTGACTTCTGGCAGCCTTTAAAGCTTAAGTTCCTTGCTTGGTTTGGAGGCAATAATGTTGAAGGCCAAGGAAGTGCCAGGTATCTTGTTCAGTTGAACCCCATTGAGAGAAAGCACAGGGAGTTTGCATGTCTCTGCCCTCCACTATACGAAGTCCTCTTGCCCCACTTGCCAGTCATGCACAGCAGCAGGGACTGGGAGCTGATCCTCATCCTCATGTGAAGTTTAAGGAACACGGCTTGGCCTCTGGAGGTTTCAGCATCAGTCCTTACATTCAAGTTCATTCAGGTTCCTTCTGGCACAGCTGAAGACAGATTTCTTCTTAGAAACTTGAGGAACCTTCCAGTGGCCCACTGCTGGCCCTGGGTCATTCCAGAGGGAGAGGTTGAGGTCACACCATAAGGGATTTTCTGCTGGTCACACACCTGTTACCATGTCCAGCATGCATGCAGTTTCTATTGGACACATCCTGGGGAAAACTGGTTCTGCCTGGAGCTCCCTCCACCAGTGCAGAGATGTGGTGGGCTGAGGAGGAAGCCATAGAGACATGCTAGACTTCTGGGCTTCTGAGATGCTGTACTTTATAGATACTCTTTGTGGGGTGCAACCTAGGGGCCTGGGTAGGCTGCACTGGGGCCAAATTGGATTCTTGGTGCAGGAAAAGCAGGGCTGGGGAGTCTGAGGCAGAGAAGCCCTGGAGGTCCTGGACTCTCTCACTGTTAGGTTGTATTTTCTATTCCTGATGGAGGTCTGGCCGAAGCTAGCCTCAAAATAAGAACATTGTTGCTTTGATCTGTGCTGGTTGAGAACCCTTGCTGTTCACAGGGCTGGTCTTCTCCTTTTCTAGGTGAGATAGGGAGCTAGCAGTTTGAGCCCTGGTCCATCAGTGAGGCCCAGATCTCTTCCATGTGTAACCCATGGACACCATCGACTCAGTTTGCCAGGGTCCTTGTAGTCAGTGAGTAGCTCCATGTAAGGCTTTAGTTCATACTCTTTATGGCCCTCTTTTCCATGGAGCTTTCATGATTTGCTTCAAAGTACTTCTCTTACTGGGAGTAAGGATGAGACATTTCTTGAGCAGATTTTCACACTCCATGAACATATAGAAGGGAACATGATATTTTTCATTCAGCATCTGCTTCTGCCACTACCTGAAGTTCCATCCATCAAAAGACAGGCATCTGCTGACAAGTGTATATATAATCACTCCCACTCTCCACGTATCCACTGTGGTTTCATCGTACTTTTGGCCCTGGAAGAGTTCTGGGGTAGAATGATGGGGACTGCTATAAAAGGTATCCAACTTTTTGCCAAAGGCGAATTCCTTGCTGTGATGGTTAAGATTGTATGTCAGCTTGGCTAGGCCATTATTCTCAGTGTTTTAGCAGTTGTATAATGTTGTGATCACCCCCATGATGGGATCTGCTGAGTGGTACTGGCGGAGGCGGGGCCTGTGGCAGCTCACCTCCCTCTCAGTTTCATCTCTCTGCCTTCTGCCAGTTACTTTCTGCCTGCTCACCTTGCCAAGGTTTTTGGCTTGTTCCAGACTCAGCAGCTGCCTCTTGTCTCATCTCTGGTTTGTGGGACTTGAGCTAGCAGATTACCTGTTGATCTTGGTATTCGCTGAACTTCTCAGCCTGCGAGCAAGAGTCCAGTTCCCTGACCTGCTGACCTTGGGTTTGCCAGCCTCTGCAGCTCCGTGAATTTAGGAGAAACCTTGTGGTCTTGTCTGCTGATCTTAGAATTCATTGACCTTCACAGCCTGTGAGTGGGAGCCCCTCTCCGTCCTGCTGACCTTGGGTTCACCAGCTTCTGGAGCTACTTGAACTGGGAGAGGCCTCTACCCTGATCTGTGGACTTGGGACGTTTTAGCCTGTACAATTGCGTGAGCTATTTCCTTGATATAAATCTCTCTGTATAAATTTATATGCTTTACTGGTTTTGCTTCTCTAGAGAACCCAGCCTAAGACACTTGCGGAAGACGACATCTGCAATCTAGACGTCATAACAGCATCCAAAAGCAGGTATTCTTCTTTTAACTCTTTACACACACTAAACTTCTAATGACAATACTGCCCAGCAGACACAGGCAGAATTTAGCCTGGGGTGCTTTTTGTTTCACACTTCCATGAGCCACTAGGTAATCAAGCACTGGCCCTCGTTATGTACTGCATAAAAAGTAGAGTTTTCTCATTCTTGATTTCTTCAAATAACTATGTTAGGATGATTCAAAGTCTTCATTATTCTTACTTCATGGGAGAGTTTCAAAAGACTGGAGAAGTTCTGTTTAGTCTTGCCAATGATCTTGACCCTGATGCTCAGCCAAGCTTGGATCAGGCTGGTCTGCGCTACAGCCTTTAAGCTCAGGGCCCCTACCAATGGGTAAATTTTAATGAAAGTAAACAAAACTTTTGAGGTAAACCCTGATACTAGGTCAAGCTTGAATTCTGACTGATCCTAACCTCTACCCTCAGGGCCCCTA
Organism: Trichechus manatus latirostris; assembly: GCF_000243295.1. NCBI lineage: Eukaryota > Metazoa > Chordata > Mammalia > Sirenia > Trichechidae > Trichechus > Trichechus manatus. The sequence goes on along the minus strand of NW_004444056.1, from coordinate 7,960,544 downwards.
CAAAGGAATGTGCTGGTGCAGATCCTGATCCTGCGCCAAGCTTAGATTATATGCAGTATGAGCTACAGCCTTTAGACTCAGAGCTACTTCTGAATATTGAAACAACAGATAAGACAGGAGGCTGGAATGACTCACAAGAGGATGGGCAAAACCAGGGGAAAGAAAAAGGGAAGAGAAAGGAATTCATCCTGTAAGCTGACCCTATGAATGCCAGTAAGTTACCATTAGTGCCTTAAAGCAGCCCAAGCCAGATTTGGCCCACCCTGCACGTGCAGAAGGACGAGCTGTGACCATTAGTTGACCTCAGCAGAGGATGAAGCAACAGGTAGAACGAATCAAAATGAAGATCATCACCCAGACCCCATTTGGAAGCAAGAGGTCTTACAAGAACCATGTCACCTCCTCTTTCCTGGTCGCCATAATTCCTGCAACGTCTTCCCTATGTATTTCTTCTAGAATTTTCCCAAATCACAGATAAGCCCTGCCTCCCCACGGCTCGGGAATTTGAATCTGAGGAACTTCCTGCTGGCTCCTTGCTCTGCACGTTGCAGTATTACTTTCTCTTTCTCAAAGGCTAGTGTCCAGATTATTGGCAGATCTGAGTGAGCCAGACAGAACCAACCTTCTAGGGTTCATCAACAATCCCAGCAGGGTGGAGATCTTTAAGCAGTTATTAAGAAATGGGAAGAATAAAAATGAGTATTGGTGGGTTCAAATAAGTTTTTCTTAGTCCAGCACACTCACAAGTTGGATGTTTGTTCCTCAATATTGAAGGACCCTAAACAAATCTGCTTTATTCACCCCCTTTTGGAAGGATTTAGGAAGGTGCAGGACAAATATGACAACGAGAAGCCTGACCCCCTATTGCCTGGGTCGATGGTCTCCAATGTTATTTTGTGAATTAGTATTACCAGATTCTTGAGGAACCTAAGTAAAATGGGTTGTAAGAGTGGTTACGTTAGGATCAGTCTCTTTGGTTTTGTAAACAGGGAGTCCTCAATTTAAACGATATATTCGAGTGACAGTGAACCACACTTATGATCGTCTGATTTTTGTTTTTCTGTACATCTTGTTGTTAGTAATATATACTACATACAATGTTGCAGCACATAATTTACTGATGTTATTCTCAGATGTTCACTTGCAGATGTTCAATATTAGGATTTACTGATCAAAACACTGTCACATAGCAGGGTATGGCCTGGTCTACAATGAAGTCTGTGTCTGTGTTGGTGCTGCAACCTGTTGCTGTTGAATCGATTCTGACTCATAGTGACCCTATAGGACAGAGTAGAACTGCCCCATAGAGTTTCCAAGGAGCAGCTGGTGGGTTCAAACTGCCAACCTTTTGGTTAGTAGCCAAGCTCCTAACTACTGTGCCACCAGGGCTTACAGCATAGGAAATCCTATTTGGCACCTTACCGTTTTATAGGATTGCTATAAGTCGGAATGGACTCCAGGGCACAGAAAAACAACCACCACATGGTAGGAGAAAAACAGCTCGGCTTCCAACATACGTGACCTACACACTCTCCTCTTTTAAATTGCTTGAAACATTACAGAAAGCAGCTCTGGTCTTCAGACACCAAAGACTTTGAAATGGATTTAAAAGGAGGAGAATCAAGTTCCGTTGGAATGAAAGAAACTGAAAGTCCAGTTAGGGAGATACAGTGACGGAGGAAAGCTCATGCTCAGGCCCAGTCTGTCCCACTCCATGCCCCGCCCCTCG
>NW_004444056.1:7938742-7958715 GCF_000243295.1 Trichechus manatus latirostris | reverse complement strand
CCGCCCCGCCCCCTGCGCAGCCCGGCTGCCCGCGCCATTTGCTGTCCGCGAGGAGATGCTCTATCTGAGCGACCATCTCCGGAGGGTGAGTGGGTGTTGTCTCTCTAGTTCAAAGCCGCACTTCCCGTCCCCTTCAGCTCCGCGTGCTCCCCGCTCGGGGTCCGGGGGTCCCTGCGGACGTTCACGTCCCCGCATCCGCCCCGCCGTTGTCCCGGATCCGCGTCCGTTTCCGGTTAGAGCAGCTCCGAGCGGGTCCGTCCGGCCTTCCCGCCTCCGGCCCGGGGACCCGCGCGCCCCCTTTCCTGTCGGAGCCCCCCACCGACCCCTCCCCACCTCGCGCCCCGAAAGGCCCCGCGGGGGTTCGTCGTCTGCGTCCCCGCCCCGTCCCCTGGGCTCGCAGGGCGGCGCCGGCCGCGCCCCACGGCCCCAGGACGCGAGTCAAAGTTTAGTTCATTCTGTCATTTTTAGTCAAATAATCTGTTTTTTTCTTTCATTCCTGAAGCTTATCATTTCTTTAAAGTTCTGTTGTTATTTACTTAATTTTTAATATGAAATTTAGGTTTCCTTTTTCCCTCTCTAGGTTTACAGATTTGAACAACAGGCTTATTTATCCCCGCCCCCCCCCCGTTTCTTTTGAAGGTCCCTGGGTGTCCCAAATGGTGTGCGCAGGTGTGCTAACCTATAGTGGTTAAGAGGTGTGGCTGCTAACCAAAATGTCGGCAGTTCGAGTCCACGTGGCGCTCTTTGGAAACCCTATGGGGCAGTTCTGCTGTGTCCTGTAGAGTCGCTATCAATCAGAATCGCCTCGAGGGCAACGGTTTTTTTTTTTTTTTTTTTTTTTTTACTAACCTAGAAAAAGGTGGTTTAAATCCACCCAGTGGCACTGGAGAAGAGAAGCCTGTGCTTTTGTAAAGATTATAGCCGAGAAAATCCTATGGAGCAGTTCTGTGCTGTAACACATGGAGTTGTCAAGAGTCCAGGCAACGTACGGTGATGGGTATTTTCTTTCTTCATTTTTTAATATTATGTTTGTAAAGATGTATTTATTTCAAGGTCACTGCTTTGACCACATCCTCTGGTTTTGAGTACTTTGATTCTTCGTGGTGACAGTTTACCAATTGTCACACAGGTTATAAAAACTTTTCCTGTAATCAGATTCTGAGTATAGAAACTGTTTTGTTTTTTGAAATGTTTAGTTTTGCTTCCATTATCTGATTTTTGTTTACTTTCATTTTCGTTTCACTGTGGCCTCCCTAGCATCGCTCTCTTTATTTTTGAGATTGTTTCACAGCTTTATTTCTAATTGAAGACAACACAATATCCAGTAGTAGGAGAATTTTTAAATACAGTAAGATAACCATCTTAATTTGGAATTAGCTGATATTTTCTGTATGACTCAATATGGGATCATGTTTGATGAATGTTCCATCAGTGTATCCAAGTGTCTTTGATAAAAGTTTAATTTGTATTCACTAATTTGTTGTTGTTAGGTTCCCACAAGTCGATTCTGACTGGTAGTGATACCATGTGACAGGGTAGAACTGCCCCATAGGGTTTTCTAGGCTGTAATCTTTATGGGAGCAGATCACCAGGTCTTGAGTTCGAACCACCAACCTTTCCTTTAGCAGCTGAGGGTTTAACCCTGTGCTAGCAGGGCTCCTTATTGCACCACCAGGGCTCCTTATTCACTAATTTACATATATTAAATCCTCAGCATGCTTACATTTTATTGCATTGTAGACATGGTGATTTCAATGGGAATTGTTTTTAATTTTTCCCTTCAAGCTTCATGATTAATCAATTTTTCTTGGAATGTTTCTATTTAGTCATGTTTGAATGTTTAGTCATGTTTGAACGTTTCTGTTTAGTCATGTTTCCAACATACATTTTTATGTACATACGTAGATATGAATGTTCTCAAGAAACAAAGCGTGCTCCTCCCCTTGTACCCTATTAAAGGCTGAGCCCAGGTCTATTCTTGGTCTCTGTGATTCTCCCCTTCTTCAGGACTCCTGTGAATCTGTGTTTAGCCTTCAAGTATGTTTACCTTTAGGCCCTGTGAATGACAAACAGTCATCTCTTTGTTTTGGGTGTTGAATGTTAAACTGCAGCTTTGTGTAGCAAAAGAAACCCCCACCTAATTTCCACACAGGTGGTCCCTCCAGCTGATCCCTCTGGGTGGCTGCGTGTTTCCTCCTGCGTGGGCTCTCATTTACCTCTTCATATTTGTCTAATATTAACACAGGCCCCAGCTCTCTAATCACATGGTGGGTCTTTCTGGCATGACCAGCTTCCACTGTGTGTCACCTCTTTAGTATAAACTATCAGGTGAGGACCAAGGAGCCCAGCACGAATCACAGAGGCAGTGCTATCACTCTGGAAATTCCAGTGGTTTAGAGGTTCCCTCCCAGGAGCCAGGACTCTCTTTGGGATTGTTGTTAGTTGCCATTGAGTCCATTCTACCTCATGGTGACCCCATGTGTGTAGACTAGAACTGCTTCATAGGGTGTTCAAGGCTGTGACCTTTCAGAAGCAGATCACCAGGCCTGTCTTCTGTGGCGCCTCTGGATGACTTCAAACCGACAACCTTCTGGCTAGTAGTTGAGCACCTAACTTTGTCCCACCCAGCTGCCCTAGAGCTGTGTTTATGTGAGATCTAATTCTTTACTACAGAAGTAAAATTTAAATATGTCCATCGTACTAAAATACTCAAAACCATGAACAGAAAACGATAATGAAAATCCAGCCAGAAAATCCATCATTTAAAGACAGCTGCTCTCAGTCTGGTTAACTGTACAGTTGGTTTGTGTGCGCTGTAGGTTTCTTTTTAAAAGGCATTTTATCATTTCATGAATTAATATTACTTATTTTTCCCATGGCCTTAAATATTTTTACACTATCATGTTAATAAGGAGCCCTGGTCATGAGATGGTTAAGAGCTCAGCTGCTAACCGAAAAGTTGGCGGTTTAACTCATCTAACTGCTCTGTGGGAGAAAAACCTGGCGATCTGCTTCCCTAAAGATTACAGCATAGAAAACCTCACGGGGCAGTTCTACTCTGTCATATGGGGTTGCTAGGAGTGAGAATCAACTGGACTGCACCTAACAATAGCAACATCGTTATGTTAACAGTAGTAAAAATAGTAATTAATTTTATGTATATGCGTATGTGTGCACCTACGTAATGACCTTTTAACTAATTCCTTGTTGGTTTTTAACTTGTTTCAAGTTTTCTCAGTTAGGAAACCCTCAACCAATGTCCTTTCAGTGGTGTCTATTTTACTTGTCTTTTTGATTCTTTGGGTTCAATTCTAGAACCCAACCACCGACATTCTGCCATTTATTAGGATGTTTGACCCAAGACAAGTTAGAGTCTGTGACATAGTTTTGTTTCTCTCTCTGGTGAGAACAGATCCTTTCTGTTAGGATCACAAGGTTAGATCCTAACATTTCTTTAAAGCCTCTTATTGACTCTCTGTCATCCTTAATTGGATGGATTGTTTCTCTGGTTCATCTGAAAGAGTATATGTCACTTGGTGGGTAGAACATAATATTTATCACTTGGTTAAAGAAAACCACTTGTTGAATTGTTTTTTCATTTGAATATTTCTTTTATCATCCACAGAAATATAAAATCCGCAGTGGATCTCATATTCTCCGTACCCCTTAAGCAATAACTCCCCATTCTCTCCTCCCTTGAGTCCTTGGTAGCAACTAATAAACTTTGGTCCTTATGCTTTAATCATAGATTAAAATTAGGGATGTATAACTTGCTGAAAATTATCTTACAGGGATCCAGCCATACCCTTACCTCAATCTAAACTGATTCATATACCTTTTGTCTCCCCTCATATTATGTGAAAATAAGAACAACCCCCACCGCACTGTGGACCCTTGGAGAAATGTATATTTCATGTTAGCTACCATTGATATACAAGGATTTGTCCCCAGAAGGAGTGTGTGTGCTTGTGTCCTGGCTGTGAGGGCTTTGTAAAGGGACATAATGTTGATGAGCTACAGGAACCTGGTCTGCCTGGGTGAGGTAGAAGTCAGGACCTGCCCTGGGATGGCTTTGCATTTTCCATGGTGAGTCTCTTGAGAGGCCCTGCCTTTCTAGACTGAGTTTCTCTTCCTTTCTTTATCGGAATGGTTGAGCTTCCTTGATTCAGAGCTGAAGAGCTTCATAATGTAGCATTTGGACTTTGACGTTCCTCTTTCTTCAGATGGTCTGCCCTGAGTTGATGGTGGTTCCAGAACTTGAGTATGCATAAAACCTGTGGCCAGCATTTCAATCATCCAGTGTCCTGGTTACTCCCCTGTGCTTTTGATTTAGTAGCTCATAGAAGAGTGCTTAGTGGTCTGCATCTTTGATATGATTCCTGAGCATTTAGAAGAGGGCAGTGGGTCCTTTAGAAAAAAACAAAAATATTGTGGTAAAATATATGTGACTAAAATTTTGCCATTTTAATCTCTTTTAAATCTACAGTTCAGTGATATTAAATATATTAATGATGTGCAACCATCTCCACCATCTAATTCCAAAAGTTTCTCATCATTTCAAACATAAAGTCAGCACTCCTTAAGCAATAACTCTTAATACCCTCCTCCCTGAGTCCCTGGTAGCCACTAACAGACTTCGGTCTCTATGCTTTTGCCTCTTCTTACTTATTTCACGTAAGTTATATTATACAATGTTTGTCCTGTTGTGTCTCACTGATTTCACTTAGCATAATGTTTTCATGGTTCAGGTTCCTAAGCATGAACAAAATTTCTCTTTCATGTTACGTGTTTTTTTTAATCCATTCATCTGTTGATGGACACTTCAGTTGTTACCACCTTTTGACTATTGTGAACAATGTAGTGAACGTTGGGTATAGAAGTACCTTTTTGAATCCCTACTTTCACATCCTTTGATTGGGTTCAGACTGCCAATTTTGGAGTAGAGTGTCTGGGTCATATCGTAATTCAATGTTTAACTTTTTGAGGAGCTGCCAGGTGTTTTCCACAGTGGTTGTGCTATTTTACATTCTCACCCACAGTGCGTGAGGGTTCCAGTTTCTCTGCATCCCCACCAACACTTGTTCTTTTCCAGTCTCTGATGTTCCCATCCTAGTGGGTGTGAAGTGGTATCTCATGTGGTTTTGATTTTCATTTCCATAGTGCCTAGATGACCCTGAGCATCTTTTCATATACTTTTTGGACGTTTGGTTATCTTCTCTGGAGAAATGTCTATTTAAGTCTCTTGACTATTTTAAAAATTTTTTTAAGTAAATCACTAGGCCTTTCTTCCTAGTTTGTGTTAGACTGGAGGCTCCCCTGAAACCTGTTCAGCGTCATAGGAACATGCAAGTCCCCACTCACAGATGAGTGGTGGCTGCACATGAGGTGTATTGGTCTAGAATTGAAGCCGGGTTTTCCGTGTGAGGGGCGTAAATTCTACCTCTGAACAATCACTGGCCCCATTTTCCATCATACTCCCACTGCCGTGGAGTCGATTCCAAGTCATAGCGACCCTGTATGACAGAGTAGAACTGCCCCATAGGGTTTCCAAGGCTGTAAATCTTTATGGAAGCAAACTGCCACATCTTTCTCCCACAGAGCGGCTGGTGGGTGGGAACCACTGACTTTTTGATTAGCAGCCGAGCGCTTTAACCATCAGGGCTTCTCCATTATCATAAGGGTAACAGTTTGACACATAACAATAACATAGACAAAGTCACTGGGTGTCATCCTTTCCCGTGTAAACAATGCAAACCTAAGAAAGAGAAAATAGGCTTTGCCCTCATCCTTCAGTCTTCCTCTTTCTCCTACAGCAGCCAGCTGCCACAGTGAGAATGCGGGGGTGTGGTGATGTAGGCAGAGCAGGCACGAAGGAGGAGCCTGGGTCACTGGTTACTTCACAGAGCGCCAGTCACATCCTGCACTGTAACCTCTGGCCTTCTTGTTATAGGAAGAGATAAAATGATAAAACTCATACTTGGTTTGGTTTTCTGGGGTCATTGGGGTGGCATCTACCTTAAGTAATAAGCCTCGCACAGGCCGGAGGCTGGGAGAGGCGAGTAGGGCCTAGCTGGACCACTGAAGCAAGCCAAGGGGTGGGGAGTGCAGACAGGCCTGGTGAGCAGGCTGGATTAGGCCATCCCTGATAGAATGTTCCTTCCTTCAGTTACAGGCTCCAGAGCAGTGAGTATTTGGATGTGGATACCACAGGGGTCTTGTGAAAATGTGGATTTTTAGCTTGATATGGGCTTGAGATTCTCTATAACAAACAAGCTCCCAGTTTATGCTGAAAATAACTATTATAGAAATAGAATGTGAGTTAAAACCAGAGAATGCTGTTAGAGAAATTGATAACAGGGTGGGTAATGCTTAAAGAGCAGTCATTGGTATACAGATCATACAAGAGAGAAGAAAGGGAGAAAACATTGACACAGAGACCAAGAAATAAGACAGTAGGTGTCAGCTGGGTGAGGTATAGGGGAGGAAAGAAATGGGAATGGATGTGGGGGACTGCCCCTTAGAGAAAACTTAGTGATTTTCTGATTTATTGGTTGATTGATTATTGTAAGGTTGAAAGAGAATGTTTCCAGATTTCTGGAAAGACGAGTGGTTTCATGGATAGTGAAGGAAAAAAAAATTAAAAATTCAAGGGGAAGAAATAAATGTTAGTTGGAAAAACAACAGGAAAAATACTGGTCACATATTACCATGGTATAAATGTAATCAAAGTTTTAAAAAAAGCACAACGGAAGAGTTTCAGCCACCCATAATTACAGATCAGTGACCCATGATGAGTTCATTGGCTTGAATTAAAAAAATACATTCTCCTGAAAGTTCACTAATGTTGATATCTAATAAAGGTGTTTAGGTTCTACAAAGATGAACCCTTAACTTCATAGGTGAACCCTCAACCTAAGCTTTGAACTCCCGACACCCTGGAGGACTCCAGGTTCACGTGTTCCAGCCTGGGCAGGCCTGGGTACATCTCGTGCTCTGAGATGAGGAAGCCCCTCCTTCTGTGACATTGTGGACAGAGGAAGAGGCCTGTGGAGCTGCATGAAGAATGCAAGTGTGTGCTCTGGAAGGCTGGAGCAGGATCTGCCTTAAGTACAGATGCCCTCAGAGTGGAGCATGGCCTTGAGCCTGGGGGGAAGCGCTGTCCAGGGAAGAGCGGAAGACCAAGAACCTGTCACTTCCTCGTTACTCACCACTGTCTCCTTCTTCCATTTCAGGTCCAGGTGTGGCCCTGGGAGAGTTAGTCCAACCTAGGTAGCTGGGGATGGAGAGCAAACTTGCACATCCAAGCAATCACAAGTAAGGATTTTAATTGCTGTGACTGGTGTGTGGACCAAACATCATTCATCTGCCTCCAAACTGCCTAGTGACTGCTTCACCTGTCATCCGTCTTTCTGAAGTGGCTTCTTGGGCTTAGAGAGCAGATTCACTTAGACTTCTAGAAGCTGGAGCCAGGAAATGGTGCGTACTACAGAGAACTGGGGTACTGTTACCCTAAGGGGTGAGGCCGGATATGAATTGTTGGGGTAGTGTGTGCTTAGGCCTTGAGGTTCCTCAGTCAGGTAAATAGGTGGCTAAGGAGACCATGGAACTGAGCCCTAAGAGGCATCCAGGTGCCCTGCTCTGCTGTCACTGAGTCCTTCCTCTACACACGTGGATTTTGAAGCCTTGGATACCTGGGGCCAGCTTCTTTCTGTGACTCTAACGCATCATGGGGCGTTAACAACCCCGTCCTGGGCCTTGGTTCTCTGTGTTGAATGACCAAATCTGCTGACCAGAGTCTGAAGACGGAGCAGCTCTGGCTGAGGAGACCGAGCCCCAGATCCTCCAGAGCCATCCTTGTCCCTCTGCACACAGTTTTCTTGGCTTCCCCGAGACACTGGAGCCTTTTCTGTGTAGTTCTGTAACTGCAGCTCCACCTCTCAGTGTGTAATGTGGTGAAAAACTGGGGAGAGAGTTCGTAGCAAAAGGCCCTGACTGTTAGTGGGGTCCTGGGTGGGGTTTGGTCCTGTCATGAACTCACCAGTGAAATGAGTCAAAGGACAGTGAGTCCAGCTGGATCATGTGTGGGGTCTCCAGATCCATCCTTCTTCGAGGGATGCTCTTTGAGGCTTTCCGGTGTGTGGGAAGCATGTTTCCCCAGTTTGTGTCTTTGTCCTCCCACCCGTCTCTGCCTAGAGCTGGTAGTGAGTCCCTGTAATTTTCAACAGCTCTCCACAGTTTGAGATAACCAAAACCAGACCTGTTGCTGTCGATTCCAAGTCATAGCGATCCTATAGTACAGAGTAGAACTGCCCCATATGGTTTCCAAGGAGCGCCTGGTGGATTCGAACTGCCAGCCTTTTGGTTAGCAGCCATAACTCTTAACCACTACGCCACCAGGGTTTCCATAGTCTCGAATGGAAATCTAAAATAAAAGTGTTCTTTTTTGCTAGGCAAGCTCAACAGATGAGATGGTGTATTTAACTTCTTAGGTTTACAGTTTCCATTGGAAGCAAATTTCTAGATCAGTTTATGTTTCTACTGAGAATTTTCAGTTTAATGGATATAAACTTCTCAAACACTGAGACATGCCTATTTTAAGTGATGTAAGTAAAAATTCAAAAGTAAAACACGTTATTTCTCCTACTTTGTTACACAAAAGGTAGGTTGGAATTTACACTTGCTTTTTAATTAACACATTTCCCTAAAATTTTTATAACAATAGAGAACTTAAATCTAACGTCTTGTAATATTGTGATGGTTGATCTTTGTTTATTGTTTTGACCATACCGCCACGAATGGACACTTGTGTCCACTGTTTTACAAAGCTTACTCTAGGGAATATAAATGTAAATTTCTAAGATCCAGGTATCAAACGTTGAGACATACAAGCGCTTCTGAACTAAGACAAGTTAAAAGGAAGGAGTTTTCACATGACTATGTGAAATTATATGACAGTTATATTTCTTTCATGTTTGAAACCATTGTTTTAAGCTGTTATTGTCAACTATATCATCAACTAGGAGTGCATAAACTATTGGTTGTATACTTTAAATAATAGGAATCTAAATGCTTGATAATAAATAGACCTCTCAGTTTTTATGGCCTTCCAGTGTGTCTCACCCTGATGTCATCTGCCTCCTGCCCGGAAATTATTGCTATTTACATTTGAGAAGTTTATTATTATTACAATTGTTATTTCTATTATTATAACTTCGTTGCCCAAGTCTTTTTTTTTTTAATAACATTTTTTTTTTCAGTGAACGTTTACACAGCAATTTAGGTTCCCATTGAACAATTTCTATGCAAATTGTTCAGTGACATTGGTTACCTTCTTCACAATTTGTGAACATTCTGAGTATTTCTGTTCTGGTTGTTCCCTTCCCATCAGTCTATTTTCCCTGCCCCCTTACAATCTTATCTTTGCTTTAAAATAATTGTTGACCACTTGGTCTCATATAGCTGGTATTTTTAATGGAGCACAGTACTCAAAGGTGATACTCTTTATCTGTGAGCCAATATGTTATGTAGCTAAAAGGTGACCTCGGACTGGTTTCGATTTAAGGTTGAAAGAATATCTCAGGGCAACATTCTTGGGGAATCATCCAGTCTCAGCCTGTCCAGTAAGGCTGTTTTATTTTTGTTGTTGTTTAGTTGGGTTTTTTTTTTAGGAATTTGAGATTCTGTTCCACATTTTTCTTCCATTTTATCAGGGTCTATGGATTGTAACGCTGATTAGAATGGTCGGTAGTGGTAGCTAAAGTACTATCTCATCTAGTTTTTCTGGTCTCAGGGTAAATGAGGCTGTGGTTCATGTAGACTGTCCTGTAGACTAATTTCTTATTTGAATCTTTGGTTTCCTTTTCTCTTGCTGGAGAGGAATAGAGAACAATAGTTGTGTGTTAGATGGTGGCTCAGGAGCTTTTAAGACCCCAGTCACTTCTCACCAAACTAAGATATAGAACATAAACTTTATGAACTATATTATGCCAGTTGACCAAGATGTCCCACAGCACTATGGTCCTAATCGTTCAAACCCAGGAAACCAGTCCCTTGGGGTGTTTGCTTACATCTAAGAAGTATTGCTAATAGGACACTGAAGTCTTAATCTGTAATGTCTGTGTTGTTTAGTTTTACCTCTTCTGAGCTTTCTGTAAAGTTAATTTTACCTGTGTCTGGGTTCTTCTATGACTTGTTTTCGTCAGAATGCTTTTGAGTTTAATACATCCTGGTGTCTGTTGGTCTAGTCTACTCATCTTGCTATGTATGCAGGCTACCATTGTATGAATGAGCCAGAATTTACCTGCCTGTTGTAGAGCTTACAAGACTTGTGTGGTTCAGGTGTAACCCTTGCTCTTGTGAATATTGCTGCTCATATTCTCTTCATTCTCTTTCCAAACTCTCAAGTGCTCTTGCACTGTCATTCTCTAGTGAGGGAAAATCTCTGAGTTGCACATCATAGCGAAGTTCAAATTTACTAAAAGAGATGATGTGTTTTGCAAATTTTCCCTGCCACAAAATATGCATATATATCTTATTTTTCGCATCTGCTTATTGGAGCCCTGGGGGCGCAGTGGTTAAGAGCTCTACGGTAACCATCAGGTCGGCAGCTTGGATCTACCAGCGCTCCTTCAAAACCCTATGTGACAATTCTACTCTGTCCTGTAGGGTTGCTATGAGTCGGAATCGACTCGACGGCAGTGGTTTTTTCCTTTGTTTCTTTTATCTAATGAAGTAATTTTTGCTCATATAATCAGTGTATAAAGTGGTACCTTACCTTGATTTTATTGTTTAGGTACTTTACACTACTTCACTACCGAAGACTGCATATCTCCCGCTGTTAACTTATATCTCATTACTTTTTAGGGTGACCCGGTGGTTAAGAGCTCTGCTGCTCTTAACAGTTCGCGTCCACCAACCCCTTCTTAGAAACTCTATGAGGCAGTTCTACTCTGTCCTATAGAGTCGCTGTGAGTCGGAATCGACTCAACAGCAATGGATTCGGGTTTTTTTTTTAATAAGCTTTGGAAGTTTTCCCCTAGTATGTAACTTACCTTCTCACTCATTTTTCCTGCCCTTTGATGAATTGCTGTGAATTTTAATATAGTTGAGTTTGTCAGTCTTTTCCCTTTTGTCTTGATGTTCTTATTTAAGACTTTTTTCTTTATTCTGTGTTGTAAGATCACTTGTTTATAACTTCTGAAAGTGTTACAATTTTCCATTCTCATAATTAAAGCTGATCTACATGGAATTGATTTTTGCGTATGGAATGCATAAGAATAGACTATTCCAATTAGATAATTATTTGATAAACAACAAACATTTTCCTTCTACTTGATTCTAACTCATGGAGACCCCATGTGTTTCAGAGTAGAACTGCACTCTATAGGATTTTCAATGACTGATTTTTGGAAAGTAGACCACCAGACTTTTCTTTCAACCTCCAGCCTTTTGCACAGTAGCTGAGCACTTAATCTTTTACACAACCCGAGGACTCCAATTAGTTGATTATCCCCCACATATTAAATTGTGAGTGCCTTCTACCACTGCCCTGCAGAGCTTACTGTGTCAACTTTCTATAGGTATTGGTGAGCCTTTTCTGGGATGTTTATTTTTGTCGGTCTATTATGTATTTTTATAACGATATTATTGTGTTTAATATAGCTATCTTTGTAAAATATATGTGAATACAGTTATATGTATGTTATATGTGGAGAAGCCCAGGCCTTATTCTTTAGAATATCTTAGGTATTTTGGACATTTACAGTTACATATACGTTTTTAAAGAATTTTGGTGAAGTTCAAAAAAAATAAAATTGGAATTCTATGGAAGTGCATTGAAAATGATCTGTTTATGGAGAACAGTTGTCTGAGTGTGCACTATGTTTTCACTTATTTCAGTCTATTTGTGTGTCATTTAATAATGTTTTATAATTTTTTCATTAGGATCTGTTATTAATTATACTCCTGTTGGATATGTTTTATCCTGACTAAAAATATATGAATCTTTTTAAAATTAATTTCTCAACTGCTTGTTGCTAGTGTATATAAATGAAATATTTAAAATAATCCTTACTTTGGTATTTATTTTTTAATCTGAAAACTCTCAGCACTACAATTATCTGTACTATCCTTGGGAGTTCTACATATACAGTTATTTAACCTGAAAGTATAGATTGGGGTGTTTTTTGTTCTTAACATTCTTACTTCTTTACCTTCTTTCTTTTTTTTTTTAGTATGTACTGGCTATAATCTCTATGATAACATTAAATAGGAATGGAATGATGGATACCCTTTTTTTTAACCTGCTTTTACTAGAAAAGTGTTGACGTTTTCTGCATGTCCGTGCTTTGCTGTACAGTTTTTGTCGTCATTTGTCATCATTTCTTATCTGATTATGGCCAAAACCTATAACATGGCTCCCAGCTTTTACATTTGCCCCCACACATAGGTTATTTAAGAGCTGTCATATCATTTTCCATCTCTGATCAAAGGCATAAAATTCCTCTGCATTTCACTCAGATGAGAAGCCAGAGTCTTTTCAGAAGCCAGGACTTTCTCCAGAACATGATATGCCCACTGGCTCCAGTCACCTCTCCAAATTCCTCTACTGTTACTCTCCAGCACACTGCTTTGGTCATGCTAGCATTTGGGTCTCCCTAAAACATACCAGGCACACTCCCACCTGGTGGCCTGTGCTCTGGCGTTTCCTCCTCCTGGAAGTCTATTCTCAGCTGTCCCTTTGGTAATTCTTTCGCATCTTTCAAGTCTTAGCTCTGATCATTGTTTTCAGTGAATTCAGTTAATTAGGATATTGAGGTCTCAGGGTAAATGACTGCCACCGAAACTGGAGGGACACATAGGCTCTCTGCTCCTGGGCTTCTGCTCTGGAATGATTCTCTGTATCTGCCTATGAGTCCCTCCAGTTTTGAGGACAGTCGTTTTTCTATGACCTCAAACTCTTGGTTCAGTATGTTCAGCTTTTTTCTTGAGGATGGGAGTGATGACTTCCAAGCTCTTTACTTATTGGCCTAAAACCTGAAAATCTTCATTTGTTTTGTATCATTACTGTTGTCTGTTTACTTTTACTTTCTTGATAGTATTTATTCATGTTGCTTTTATTCTTCCACTGCTCCAGTTTACATGTTTATCCTTTGCTAATGACTTTTTTGTGAATATCCAGTGTATTTTCTCTTTCCAACCCATGAAGTTCAGTGGGATTCCTTCACTGCCATACTTCTACATTGAAAGTTGTTGAAGTCAATGAGCATCTGAAGTATATATGTGTTTGCAAAATCATCACATAGCACTTCCATGTTTTTAGAATTAAAAATTAATTTTTCTTCTCAAGCCAGGTTTTACTAGGTTGTGTTTCCTAAAACGATTATTTTGCTTTTCCCTGCATTAACTCACTAAATGTAAATATGCTTCTGTTACTGCTTATCCCCTGGCCGTGCTGCATTTTTTATACAACTTACCACCATGCAATATTATGTTGTTAGTTGTTCTCTTAGTTATCTAGTGCTGCCATAACAGAAATGCCACAAGTGGGTGGCTTTAATGAACAGAAATTTTTTGTTTTACAGTTTAGGGGGCTAGAAGTCTGAATTGAGGGTGTAAGCTCCAGGGGAAGTCTTTCTGTCTCTGTGAACTCTGGGGGAAGGCCCTTGTCATCAGTATTCCCCTGGTCTAGGAGCTTCACAGTGCAGGGACCCCAGTTCCAAAGGACATACTCTGCTCCTGGCTCTTCTTGCTTGGTGACAGGAACTCCTCTCCCCTGCTCACTTCTCTCTTTTATATCTCAAAAGAGATTGACCAAAGATAACAATGTAATTTTCTAGATTTTGTCCTGTTTCATTAACATAACTGTCTCTAATCTTATCATCATTAACATCTTAGAGGTTAGGATTTACAACACATAGGTAATTACTTCAGATCACAACCACACAATACTAGGAATCATGGCCTAGCCAAGTTGACACACATTTTTTGGTGGCACAATTCCATCCGTAACAGTTGTTGTGGAGTCAATTTTGACTCGTAGCGACCTCTTTGTGTGCAGTGTTCCATAGGGTTTTCAAGCCTCTGATCTATCAGAGCAGACTGCCAAACCTGTCTTCCAAGGAATCTCTGGGTGACTTTGAACCAGCAGCCTTTTGACTAGCAGCAAAGCGCTTACTACTTGCACCACCCGGGGAACTTGACATATTTTGTTTATTCCCAACCTCCAAAGAAGTCATGATTCTTGTGTATCTGGATATTTCTCGTTTGTTCAGTGCTGTATCTGTTTTGCCTGTGTGAAGTAGGCTTTGTGTCAATATTAAATGAATGACAGAGCCAGATGTAAGGGTGTGGTGCAGTGAATTAACATGGCCCTTCTATTATAACCGCAACCAAATGATTGGGTGCGACCATGGTAATCCCCTAATGAGGGGATTTGTCAGCTTTGCCATCCTGCTAGGCTTAAAATGAGCCATACCGGAGGTGCAAAGGTAGGATCTCACCACCACCAAAGAAGTAGAAGCAGGAGTGGAGTGTGTTATTTGGACCTGGGCTCTTGGTGCTGAGACCTTCCTAGACTCGGGAGACAGAGAGAGAGTTGTAACAGTGAAGAAGGCAAGATGGTGAGAAGTAGCAGCAGAGGAATGACGACAGCAGAGGCAGCAGAACCAGAAAACTGGCAGGAGACCAACGAGATGGCATGGTGGGCTTCCTAGCCCACAGAGCAAGAAAGCTGAGTACCTCTGAGCAGGAGGCTTGCAGGTGGAATAGGGTGCCTCCTGGCAATTGGTGGAGCTAGGTTTGCTGACCCAGAAAGCTAGAGCTGAGCGCCTTCAGGCCAAGGCTTCCTGGCAGACTAGGGTGCCTCAGAGCACTTACTGGAAGAGCTAAAAGAGCTTTGTAACACTTGCCTGAGCAGGACAGGGGACAAGGGGCCAGAGAAAGGTGGGCTGGCGGGCACAGCTGAGAAGAGACTGTCATGATGGAAGAACTGTATCTCGAGCCTTCCTGAACCTGGGTCATAACCAGTTACTTCTCTAATAATCCCCACAATCATGAGTGTTGTCTGAATTCCATGTGGCCATTGCAATGAATTACCGAATTCAGAAGTAAAGATGGCAGAGAGAAGAGGCATGTCTGACCTCCACCACTTAGGAATCAGCCTTGGGGTGTTCTTGATTCTCATTCCTCCTTGTGAAGTTAGAGGAGGTCAGACACTGCCTCTGCCACGACATTACCAAAGGCCTGAAGGGAAGTAGTCTTGACTGAGACACTGGGCTTTGCCAGGAGAAGATCCAGGTTGTCTGAATAGAATATGTTTCCTTTGTCTCCTGTCCCCACTGCCCAGGAGGCTCCAGATCATCCATGAAATTGAGGATTAACAGCCAGAATAACAAGAAAACTGTAGGCATATGCACAGAAACGTAGTCATCAGAAATTTAGTCTTCAGCATATTGACCCGCATCCTGACCCTGGCTCATCAGTGTACTTTTTGGTTAACCTTGAGCAAGGGATTGCTTGTAACTTTCCTCACTATAACTCATTTGAAGGGATATCTGCTTAGGAGAGGCATGAGGAATAATGAGCTAGTGTGCTGAAAGCTTTTTGAAAATCTTCTCAAGTATTTTATTTGCTCACTGAATGCAATATTTTATTATGAATATGTTGTAGAAATGGAAGTTAGGGTTTTTGATGACTTTAAAATATGTAACCTGGAAGGTAGGCCCAAGATAGAGGAGTAGTCAGACGCTTTGGTGGACCCTTTTGCAAAAAAGACCTGAAAAAAATAAGAGAATCAGTTATATGTGACAGTCTAGGAGCCTTGAACATCTAAGGCAAAGTTGAACGGGACTGAGTGGCAAGGGGAGGGGGAGATGTTTCAGAAGCAGCAAGGAGTTACCAGACCTGACCCTGGGAGAGCCTGAGCCCTTCAGGCCTGATCCGCTCATGGGTGAGCGGTAAGGCAGGCAAGCAGCAGCACTTGGGAGGTGTATTCCGCACTGGGAGAGACCCAGCTGCAGAGAGTCTGCTCGGCTACCCAGAACCAGTGAGAAGCAGCTGTAGATCTGTGAAAGATAAGTACTTGCATACAGCCTACCATGCGAATCAAAAACACCCCCTTTAAGGAAAAACCTCTCTCCCATTTACCTCCCTGTTCTGCACTGGGTCCCAGACCTGCTTCAGCAATCACAGTCGCCTGGGCTGGAAGTTAGGATATGTCACACGCCCTGAGCCACTCTCCTGGACTTGGAGAGTGAACAGATTAACAAACAGGAACAAATAAACTGCTGGCTCCCCTAAGCCAGGAACCCAGGGTACGCCCAGGTCCTTTGCCTAGGCACAGGCATAAGGGATCCACAGACTTTGAGTTCCTTTCCCCCTGTAGAGACTTGTGTGGGCCCATCTCAATAGCGTAGGCTCTCGTTACTGCAATATAACAGTATATACCTGAAGTCTAACTTCAACTGTTTCAGCTGTGAAGTGGCAGGTTTGTGACATTTGACGCTGCCCATTAAGCAGGGTGTTTATCTTCCCACATCAGGGACCTGGGGACTGGTGGCTCCACCCATGCCACCTACCCACGTGCAATAGGGGCCCAAGCATAAGAGGTACCCCCAGTCCTTAATAACCAACAGCATTGGGTGCTCATAGTCTGGCTGCAAAACCCACCCACTTACACGGTCTAGGGAACAGGGACACGCCTTCCTCCTGGACAGTTAGGGATGGCCGTCAGCCCCCTGCCTTGCTCAGATTGTGTCCTGCTGCAACCAGATGCCTGTGCCTACATTAATCACCCATGCATGTCTAGGACTGTAGGTGAGAGCCTACACTACACACTGTCTACCTGGGCACCTGAGCTGAATCCATACAGAAGGAGTGGGCAGACTCCTGAGCTCACATACCTAGTAACAGATCTGACCACTTGGTGACATTAGAGGTTCAAAGTTGCCAATAATCAAACTAGCTCATACGAGCAACCTATTTGGGCATTATCAAAACAAAACAAGAAACTAGGACAGTAAGCAAACAAATACAATAAGTTATTGATGGCTTGGAGACAACAGTCAACATCAGATCACATAAAGAGACAATCCATGATGGCATCAGCAAGCTCCCAAAATAAAGTGGCTAGAAATTTTCTAGAGAAGGAAAATTTCTTGGAGTTACTGGAGGCAGAATACAAAAGATTAAAGTAGAGAACTCTTTCAAGAGATTAGGAAGGAAATTAAGCAAACCACAGAACATGCAATAGAGGAAATTTCAAAGATTCAGAGAAGAGAATAATGACAAATTTAACAGGCTGCAAGAATCCATAGACAGCAATCGGAAATCCAGAAAGTTAACAATAAAATTTCAGAATTAGACAACTCAGTAGAAAGTCATAGGAGCAGAATTGAGGCAATGGAAGTCAGAATTAATGAGATTGAAGATAAAGCACTTGATACCAAATTATTTGAGGAAAAATCAGATAAAAGGATTAAAAAAATGAAGAAATCTTAAGAATTATGTGGGATTCTATCAAGAGGAATAACCTACGAATTATTGGAGTATCAGAATGGGGGGGGGATAACAGAAAATACAGAGAGAATTGTTGGAAGATTTGTTGCAGAAAACACTGATGTCGTGAAAGATGACGAGCTGTCTATCCAGGATGCTCATTGAACCCCACATAAGGTAGATCCCAAAAGAAAGTCACCAAGACATAATTAAACTTGCCAAAATCATAGGAAAAGAGAGAATTTTAAGAGTGGCTAGGGATAAACGAAAAGTCATCTACAAAAGAGAGTCAATAAGAATAAGCTCGGACTACTCAGCAGAAACCATAATAAGAATAAGCTCAGAGTACTCAGCAGAAACCATGCAGGCAAGAGGGCAATGGTATGACATATATAAAACCTTGAAGTAAAAAAACTGCCAGCCAAGAATTATATATCCAGCAAAACTGTCTCTCAAATATAATGAAGAAATTAGGGCATTTCCAGGTAAACAAAAGTTTAGGGAATTTGGAAAAACCAAAACTACAAGAAATACTAAAGGGAGTCCTCCAGTTAGAAAATCAATAAAATCACATAGCAACCCAAGATGAGAACACAGGACAGAACAACCGGATATCAACCCAGATAGGGAAGGCACAAAAATAAAGCTACAACACTGAAAATAGGGAAACAGATGTCCCTATGTAAAATATGACAACATTGAAACAAAAAAGAGGGGCTTAAAAAATGTAGACATAGAATTTGCATATGGAGAGGAAGTCAAAGCAATATAAAGAAACAAAAGACTGGTATAGACTTAGAAAAATAGGGGTAAATATTAAGGTAACCACAAAGGAAACTAACAATCTTACAAATCAAAATAAAAAACTAGAAAAATACAAAGACTCAGCAAAGTCAACAACAATGAAAAATATGAAAATACGTAAAGAAAAACGAGTTACCACAGAAAATTAAGTGGTACAAAGAAACTGAACAACACACAAAAAATGACATAAAAATGACAGCACTAAACACATACCTAGCAATAATTGTGCCAAATGTAAATGGACTAAATGCACCAATAAAGAGAGACTGGCAGATTGGTTAAAAGATATGATCCTTCTTTATGCTGCATACAAGAGACATATCTTAGACTTAAAGGCACAAACTAAAACTCAAAGGTTGGAAAAAATAAGCAGGCAACACTCAAGAGCAGGAGTGGCAATATTAATCTGACAAAATAGACTTTAAAGTAAAATCCACCACAAAGGATAAGGAAGGACAGTATATAAGGATTAGAGGGGTCAATACACCAGGAGGACATAACTATAATAAATATTTATGTACCCAATGACGGCTCCAAAATACATATATTGTAACAGCCCTGAAAAGAGAGACAGCTCCACAATAGTAGTAGTAGACTTCAACCCACCACTTTAGATGAAAGAGAGAACATCCAGAAAGAAGCTCAACAAAGACACGGAAGAGCTAAATACTACAATCAACCAACTTGTCTCATAGACATATACCGAACACTCCACCCAACAGCAGCCAAGTATACTTTCTTTTCCAGTGCACATGGAACATTCTCTAGACTAGACCACATATTAGGCCATAAAGCAAGCTTTCACAAAATCAAAAGCATCGAAATATTACAAAGCATCTTTTCTGACCATGAAGCCATAAAAGTGGAAATCAACAACACAAAAAGCAAGGAAAAAAAATCACAAACATGGAAACTGAACAACACCTTGCTCAATAACTACTGGGTTATAAAAGAAATTAAGCATAGAATAAAGAAATTCGTAGAGTCAAACGAGAATGAAAACACATCCTACCAGAACCTTTGGGACACAGCAAAAGCAGTGCTCTGAGGTCACTTTATAGCAATAAATGCACACATCTAAAAAGAAAGGGCCAGAATCAAAACATTAACCCTACAACTGGAACAAGTAGAAAGCAGCAATTGAAGTCCTCAGGCACCAGAAGAAAGGAAATAAAAAGAGCAGAATTAAATGAAATAGACAATAGAGAAACAGTTGAAAGAGTTAACAAGACCAAAACCTGGTTCTTTGAAAAGATCAACAAAATTGATAAACCGTTGGCCAAACTGAGAAAAGAAAAGCAGGAGAGGAAGCAGATAACACATATAAGAAATGAGATGGGTGATATCACAACAGACCCAACTGAAATTCAAAGGATCATAACAAAAAAAAATTGTACTCTTAACAAATTTAGAAATCTACAGGAAATGGAGAAATTTCTAGAAACTCACTACCTACCTAAACTAACACAGAAGTAGAACAACTAAATAAACGCATAACAGAAGAAAAGATTGGAAAGGTAATTTAAAAACTCCCAACAAAAAAACCCCTAGCCCCTGTGGGGACCATGGTCTCAGGGAACATCTAGCTCAATTGGCATGACACAGCTTATAAAGACAATGTTCTACATTCTACCTTGGTGAGTAGTGTCTGGGGTCTTAAAAGCCTGTGAGCG
>NW_004444056.1:7915053-7938152 GCF_000243295.1 Trichechus manatus latirostris | reverse complement strand
CCTGGCCCGGATGGCTTCACTGGAGAATTCTACCAAACTTTCAGAGAAGAGTTAACACCACTACTAAAGATATTTCAGAGCATAGAGAATGATGAAATATTCCCAAACTCATTCTATGAAGCCAGCATAACCCTGATACCAAAACCAGGTAAAGACACCACAAAAAAAGAAAATTAAAGACCACTATCCCTCGTAAACATTGTGGCAAAAATCCTCAACAAAATTCTAGCCAATAGAATTCAGCAACATATCAAAAAACTAATTCTCCATGATCAACTGGGATTTATACCAGGTATGCAGGTATGGTTCAACATTAGAAAAACTATCAGTGTAATGCATCACATAAGTAAAAAGAACCACATGATCTTATCAATTGATGCAAAAAAGGCATTTGAGAAAGTCCAACACCCATTCATGATAAAAACTCAACAAAATAGGAATAGAAGGGAAATTCCTCAACATAAATCAGGGTATTTATACAAAGCCAACAGCCAACATCATCCTAAATGGAGAGACTTTGAAAGCATTCCCCTTGAGAACAGGACCCAGACAAGGATGCCGTCTATCACCACTCTTACTCAACATTGTGCTGGAGGTCCTAGCCAGGGCAATTAGCCTATAAAAATAGATGGCCTAAAAATTTGTAGGGAAGAAGTCAAAGTATCTCTATTTGCAGATGATACGATCTTATACATAGAAAACCCCAAAGAATGTACAAGAAAACTATTGGAACTAATAGAAGATTTCAGCAAAGTGTCAAGACACAAGATAAACATACAAAAATCATTTGGATTCCTCTACACCAACAAAGACAACTTCCAAGAGAAAATCACCAAATCAATACCTTTACCGTAGCCGAGAAAATAAAATAGGAATAAATCTAACCAGAGATGTAAAAGACCTATACAATGAAAACTACAAGACACTACTGCAAGAAACCCAAAGAGACCTGCCTCAGTGGAAAAACATACTTTGCTTATGGATAGGAAGACTCAACATTTTGAAAATGTCAGTTCTACCCAAAGCGATCTCCAGATACAATGCAATCCTGATGCAAATTCCAATGACTTTTTTTAATGAGATGGAGAAACAAATTATCAACTTCATATGGAAAGGGAAGAGGCCCCTTATAATAAAGTGTTACTCAAGAAGAGCAAAGTTGGAGGCCTCACAATACCTGATTTTAGAACCTAGTATACTGCCAAGGTAGTCAGAACAGCCTGGTAGTGGTACAACAACAGATACATAGATCAATGGAACAGAGTTGAGAATCCAGATGTAAATTCATCCACCTATGAGCAGCTGATATTTGACAAAGGCCCAGAGTCTGTTAACTGGGTTAAAGACAGTCTCTGTAACAAATGGTGCTGGCATAACTGGATATCCATCTGCAAAAAACTGAAACAAGACCCATACCTCACACCATGCACAAAACCTAACTCAAAATGGATCAAAGACTTAAATATAAAATCGAAAGTGATAAAGATGGCAGAAAACAGGGACAATGCTAGGATCCCTACTACATGGCATAAACACAATACGAACCATAAATAATGCTCAAGCACGAGAAGAGAGACTAGATAACTGGCAGCTCCTAAAATCAAACACTTATGCTCATCAAAAGACTTCACCAAAAGAGTCAAAAGACAACCTACAGACTGGGAAAAAAATTTTGGCTATGACAGATCTGATCAGTGTCTAATCTCTAAAATTTACAAGGTACTGCCAAACCTCAACAACAGAAAGATAAATAATGCAGTGAAAAAATGGGCAAAGGATATGAACAGGCACTCCGCCAAAGAAGATATTCAGGCGGCTAACAGACACATGAAGAAGTGCTCACGGTCATTAGCCATTAGAGAAATGCAGATCAAAACTACACTGAGATATCATCTCACCCCAACAAGGCTAGCATTCATCCAAAAAAACACAAAATTATAAATGCTGGAGAGGTTGTGGAGAGACTGGAACACTGACACACTGTTGGTGGGAATGTAAAATGGTACAACCATTTTGGAAATCGATTTGGCACTTCCTTAAAAAGCTAGAAATAGGAGTACCATACGGTCCAGCTATCCGGCTCCTTGGAATATATCCTAGAGAAATAAGAGCTGTCACACAAATGCACCCCCATGTTCATTGCAGCACTGTTCACAATAGCAAAAAGATGGAAGCAACCTAGGTGCCCATCAATGGAAATAAACAAAATATGGTATATCCACAGAATGGAATACTATGCAACAATAAAGAACGATGAAGCCATAAAACATAACATGAAGGATTCTGAAGGGCATTATGCTGAGTGAATTGAGTCAGTCAGAGAAGGACAAATACTGTATAAAACCACTATTATAAGAACTCAAGGAAAGGTTTAAACACAGAAGAAAACATTCTTTGAGGGTTATGAGGGTGAGGAGGGAGGGCGAGGGTTATTCACTAACTAGATAGTAGACAAGTATTAGATAAAAGGACAGCACGCACTACAGGGGAAGTCAGCATAACTGGACTATAGCAAAGCTAAGAAGTTTCCCAAATAGAATCAAACACCTTGAGGGATAGAGTAGCAGGGGTAGGGATCTGGGGGCCATGCTTTCAGGGGACATCTGGATCAATTGGCATAACAAAGCTTATTAAGAAAATGTTATGCATCCTACTTTGGTTGGTGGCATCTGGAGTCTTAAAAGTTCGCAAGTGGCCATCTAAGATGCATCAATTGGTCCCAACCACCTGGAGTAATGGAGAATGAAGAACACCAAAGTCACAAGGAAAGTATTGGCCCAAGATACAGAAAAGGCCAAATCAGAGACTTCATCAGGCTGAGACCAGAAGAGCTAAATGGTGCCCGGCTACCACCAGTGACAGCCCTGATAGTGAACACAACAGAGAGTCCCTGGTGGAGCAGGAGAAACGTGGGGTGCAGAACTCAAATTCTGGTTAGAAGAACAGACTTAATGGTCTGAAAGAGACTGGAGGAACCCTGGAAAGCATGGCCTCTGGATTCTCTGTCATTTCAGAACTGAAACAATTTCCTAGGCCAACTCTTCAGACAGGGATTGGACTGGACAGCGGGACCTAAAGTGATACTCATGAGGAATGTGCTTCCTAGCTCAAGTAGATTCAAGGGACTAATCGTACAGCTTCTGTCCGAATGTGAGATGGGAAGGCAGAGAGGGTTGGAAACTGGTTGAATGGACATGAGGAATCGGGTGGATAGGAGTGTGCTGTCACAGTAACGGGAGAGCAATTAGGGTCACATAACAATGTATGTATAAATTTTTGTATGGGAGACTAACTTGAAATGTAAAGTTCATTTAAACTACAACAAAAATAAAAAAATACTTGCTGCACTGCAGTGGAGGAGACTTCTTAATGTGGCACTGGATCAAAGATTGCTCCTTCATGTTTTGTTAAATATTCTGCTGGGTACTGTGCAAGAAAGTGAACTTTTTCTTTTCAAAAGGAAGACATGATCTGAATGTGGAAATAGCGCTTTCACTGTAGACCATTTCTCCAGTTGATGCTATGTGTTCTGAGTGTTCTAGGCCATAAAGGTAGAGAGGAATGAGACTACAGCTGGTCACAGTCAGACTGTGAAGAGATAAGTTCATTGTGTTGGAAGTATTGTTAAGTCTTTGAGCCAGGATGCTTTCCTGAGGAAGTGAATGTAGACAATGAAGGGATGAGGCTGATGGCTAACCCCTAGAGTAGACCTTAGTAGAACACAAAACCTGTGTCAAATCCCCATGAAATGTCAGCTCCCTGGGACTGTCAGCCTCACACTTCCTTTCACACACATTGGTGTACATGGTACCTTGCTGTCATGGTTTGAATTATGTCCCCCAAAATATGTGTGTATGAATTTGGCTGGGCCATGATTCACAGAATTGTGTGGTTGGCCTCTATTTTGTGATTGTAATTTTATGTTAAACAGGATTAGGGTGGGATTGTAACACCACCTTTACCCAGGTCACATCTCTGATCCAATGTAAAGGGAGTTTCTCTGGGGTGTGGCCTGCACCACCTTTTCTCTCCCAAGAGATAGAAAGGGAAGCAAGCAGAGAATTGGGGGACCTCATACCATCCAGAAAGCAGTGTTGGGAGCAGAGTGCGTCCCCTGGACCTGGGTCCCTGCGCAGAAAAGCTCCTAGTCGGGAGCACCGAAGAGAAGAAGTCTGACAGAAAAAGCCTTCCCCTGGAGCTGACGCGCTGAATTTGGACTTGTAGCCTACTTTGACTGGGAGGAAAGAAATTTCTCTTTGTTAAAAACCATCCACTTGTGGTATTTCTGTTATAGCAGCACTAGATAACCAAGACACTTGCTGAATCAGAATATGTGGGAATTTTTAGGACTCAGTGGCTGTTGAGGATGTGGCTGTGGACTTTACCCAGGAAGAGTGGGCATTGCTGGATGTTTCTCAGAGGCAACTCTACAGAGATGTGATGATGGAGATCTTCAGAAGCCTGGCCTCAGTAGGTATGGATTGACCAAAAAAAAAAAAAAAAAAACCATTGCTGTCAAGTCGATTCTGACTCATAGCGACCCTGTAGGACAGAGCAGAACTGCCCCATAGGTTTTCCAAAGATTGCGTGGTGGATTCGAACTGCCGACCTTTTGGTTAGCAGCCATAGTTGTTCGTTTTCAATTTTTTTAAATTTTTTGTGAGCAAATATGTCATTGCCGTTGATATTACTCCACTATGTGGGCCAAGGAATGGGGAAACATTATTAAGTAAGACAAGTATGGTCACTTGCTCTCTGGAACATGCATATGTTGGTTTCCCATGAATACAGAGCTCTTTGTATTAAAATGAATTCTCATTTCCATTGTGATTAAAAGCCTTAAGGCTCTTTGAGTTGTAAACAGTCTTTATTACAAATTTGACATGATTATTTTGCTGCAAATCAATTCACACCTGCCAATCAGCAGAGAGCCTGAGGACCAAAGTACTGGCTCAGTGTCAGGGAAGTGTTCATTGCTCCTCCTTGTCTTCCCTAATGATAAGCCTTTCTCCATGGTCACCACGTCATCTGTACACATTTGTTCTCCCAGAGTAGCAAGAGGAAGACCTGAGGAGAGTGCAGATAGCACTTGTGCAGGACCACTGTGTCGGGGGCACCAGGAGACAAGAATCGTTTGAAGGACTGGGCGTGCATGGAGGGAATGAGATTTGAAAAAATCAGAAAAAGTCTCTTTTGGGTTGAGGAGTATGTGCTTCACAGATACCTGAGCTTGCTTTTCTGACTTTCATCAATCCTAACACACCTGGTTCATGGAGAAAGACTCCCCTTTTCCTCTTATAATGTTCTGTGTGCATTGTGTCCAATACTTTTCTGATTTACTCTTCTAATTACACCCTGTTTATGTCACCATCATTCTCAGTCTTCATGGAAGTATTTTCTAGTAAATTGCTTTCTCAACATTGCCAAAGTACAGAAACAGCAAAATGCATCACAAGCTTTCTTTACTCACAACTATCTTTTCCTTCTGAGTATTTTCTCTCCTTTTTGTTTCATGTTGTGAACCTCATCTTAAATCATTGGGTCAGCTTCTCGAAACCCTGTTGATGAGGAAAAGCTATCCACTGAAAATAAAACAGTACGATTCATGAAAAATGACACCTGTTCCTCGATGGTAGGAGAAATGCGTGAATTGCATGGCACTGAAGATCAGGATAAAAACCAGAAAACACATGTGAGGTGAGTGTCACTTATGTGAGAGACAGCATTGCTTCAGAAGAGAGTCTTAAGAAGGTATGATGACATTAAAATATTTATATGCCTAAGGAGCACTGGTGGGACAAATAGTTAAGCACTCGATTGCTAACCAAAAGATTGACAATTCAAGCCTATCCAGTGGCTCTGTGGGAGAAACAGCCATATGGCACTACAAACTATTGTGCTATCCACGTATCTTACATGTGTATATAAAACCAGCTGTAATTCTGTTTTCACAGAATTTTCACAGTACAGTATTTTCATAAATATCAGATATTTAATATTTGAAATATTTCACTTAAATACAATTGTTAAAGAGCACTGTATTTTAGAAACACAGTAAAAATGGTAGCATGTCTGCTAGATGATTTAATTTATGAAATAATTCAGGGCAAAATACATTTTTAATGTGTATGGTAATGGTGAAATTGTAACAAATTTATATGCTGCCTATTTTGAACAGAAGTTATATTTTAGAGAATCTCTTTGAAAGTGATGAAGACAATCGTTGTGGACAGACCTTCATTCAGATTCCAAAACTTTCTGTGCTAAAAAGAACTCCTATGGAAGCATATCCTTCTGAATGCCTTGAGTGTGGAAAATCCTTGATGAATCATTCATCATTTAAGCATCATATGAAATCTCACTCTGGATGCAGTGCCTATCAGTGTAAGGAATGTGGAGAAGCCTGCAGTTGTCCCTCTTACCTCAGCACTGCTGTGGGAACTCGTACTGGAGAGAAATCCTATCAGTGTAAAGAATGCGGCAAAGGCTTTCATCATTCCTCAAACCTCACTATACATATGAGAATTCACAGTGGTGAGAGGCCTTATGTATGTAAGGAATGTGGGAAAGCCTTTAGACAGTCCTCAAACCTCACTGCACATATAAGGACTCATAGTGGAGAGAGGCCTTACGTATGTAAGGAATGTGGGAAAGCCTTTAGTCAGTCCTCAGACCTCACTGTACACGTGAGAATTCACACCGGAGAGAGACCTTATGAATGTAAGGAATGTGGGAAAGCCTTTAGTCTTTCCTCAAACCTAACTACACATATAAGAATTCACAGTGGAGACAGACCTTACAAATGTAAGGAATGTGGCAAAGCCTTTAGTCGGTCCTCAAACTTATGTGCACATATGAGAAGTCACTGTGGAGAGAGACCTTATGAATGTATGGAATGCGGCAAAGCCTTTTGTTTCTCCTCAGACCTCACTGTACATACCAGAACTCACAGTGGTGAGAGGCCTTATGAATGTAAGGAATGTGGCAAAGCCTTTAGTCAGTCCTCACACCTCACTTCACATGTAAGAACTCACAGTGGTGAGAGGCCCTATGAATGTAAGGAATGTGGCAAAGCTTTTAGTCAGTCTTCATACCTCACTTCACATATAAGAACTCACAGTGGAGAGAGGCCTTATGTATGTAAGGAATGTGGCAAAGCATTTAGTCAGTCCTCAAGCCTCACTGCACATATTAGAACTCACTGTGGAGAAAGACCATATAAATGTAAGGAATGTGGCAAAACCTTTAGTCAGTCCTCACACCTCACTTCACATGTAAGAACTCACAGTGGTGAGAGGCCTTATGAATGTAAGGAATGTGGCAAAGCCTTTAGTCGGTCCTCATATCTCACTTCACATATAAAAACCCACAGTGGTGAGAGGCCTTACGAATGTAAGGAATGTGGCAAAGCCTTTAGTCAGTCCTCAAACCTCGCTGCACATATTAGAACTCACTGTGGAGAAAGACCTTACAAATGTATGGAATGTGACAAAGCCTTTTGTCATTCCTCAGGCCTCACTAAACATATGAGAACTCACAGTAATGAGAGGCCTTATGAGTGTAAGAAATGCAGCAAAGCCTTTCGTCAGTCCTCACACCTCACTACACATGTAAGAATTCACAGTGGAGAGAGGCCTTTAGTAAGGAATGTGGGAAATCCTTTAGTCAGTCTTCAGTGCTTACTGAATGTAAATAACCTCACAGTGGGAGAAACTGAATGTAAAGAATGAGGGAAAGCATTTAGTTATTCCTCATCCGTCACTGAATACATAAGAAATCACCCTGGAGAGAAACATTTTGAATATATGGAATGTGGGAGATTCTGTTGTGATTCCTTAAACCTCACTAATCATATAAAAACTCATGGCTTAGAGAGGCTTTCTAAATGTAAGAAGTTTGTCCATGTAGATGAATTATTATGATGGAACAAGCAATGGTTAATTGCTGACATTCACTTCACCCTTTAAGCCCCTAAAAATAAGGTCAGTTTCCTGCCAGAACAACCCAGATCTTCATTGTCCCTCACAACAAATGAAAATTTCTCCAATTGTCTGTTAAATTCTCTTACGGTTGTTGGGTTTTTTGAAGTTAGGATCCAAATCATATTTCCACATTACCTTTTTATTTCTAGATCTGTTTAATCTGTCTTACACAGAACATTCTTACTGCTTGTCTTGTAAAATGTTAAAATGTTCAGCATTCTGATAGTCAAACTTGTGACAACTGGCAGCTGTGTAAGTCAGAAACATGTCAGAGAAGAAAAACTCACTGAGTGTTTATGGTGTAGGATTCTTAATAGAGAGCAAAACAAAAGTGGCAAGCACCCAAAGGTGGAAAACATGCAAGAGCTGGTAAAACAAGTCACTCCCATCCCATTCCGGCTCTCACAGGTTTTACTGTTTTTGTTTTGTTACGGTTTTTTTTCAGTTTATCTTCTATATTTTTTGTAAGGTAGACGTTGGGTCTTGCACAATTCTAATAGAAATGTAATGCAAGTCAAAGATGTAATTTAAAATATTTTAGTAGCCATATTAGACATTGAAAAATGTAAATTAGAAATTTTGAATGGAAAAATCTTAGTTAACCCCATATGTCCATTTATAGTCAACATAAAAATTATAAATGACATTAACTAATTGATATATATTTATGAGACATTTTACATTTCCTTCTTTTTACTCTGTCTTCCAGAATCCAAAAGCAGCATGTTTCAGAAATCTTATTGTTGAAAAGTAGATTCACAATCCCAGGTTACTCCAAGCATACTTTTCCAATAATTGAATCAAGTTTATTGTTATATTTAAATTAATAAAAGTTAAAGTTTTTCAGTTTCTTAGTTGCACCAACCACATAGATTGTTGACACAACCCTATTAGTGTTTGAATGCAAAAGAAGTCCCTGATCACTTTGTACGTTCCTGTTCCAGATCTGGAATCAACCCTTTCTCCCGAAACCTCTGTTTCCATTTAAAAACCAAGGTGTGTGCAATACATGGGCTTGGTGATAAACCCCAAACCTGTTATCATTGAGTCAATTTTGTCTTGGCCTTTCAGTGAGCATGTAAAATACGTAATTTCTTATATTGTAAACTCATATTCTTATTTCTAAGACAATTTTTTGTTTATGTATGTACAGTAAATGGTGCCAGACAATGTTAAATAGGCAAACTAGACTTTGCTCACTCTGTTGCAGCAGGAAAAAGACCTCAGCGTAAGTTTGAGTTCGGCTCCAAAGGGTAAGGTGAGGAAAGAGTTTTTTATGAGTTCTGGGTGTCATGGGGCACTGGAAATTTACTATTTTCAAGTTGGCAACCAGAAATATGGCAGGAAGTTGGATTTTAAGCAAGATTTCTAATGGTTTTCATAAATGTTTGCTCAAGGCTGATTTATTAGGCTGAAGCAAGGAACATTTATGGGATGAATGTAAATGGGCAAATCTTGTCAATTTCTGTTATTTTATATTTCCATCTCTTAATAAAAACCTTCGTTCCTAGTAATATTCAAATAGTTTCAATGTTGTAATGCTAATAGTACTACTGACTAAAAATTTATTTCGTAAGTACTGAATTTTTTCGCCTTTGTTTTTGTACTTATTGGTTATACAGTTACATTAAGGATATTAACACAAGATTACCGTGCTTAAACATTGGCTTGAGCACAAACTTGTGCATGGTTATATGATCAGTTTTATCTTGTTTGCTACCATCAAGTTGGCCCCAGCTCATGATGACCTGATGTTGTTGTGTGTCATGGAGTTGATTCCAATTCATAGTGACTCCATGTGACAGAGTAGAATTGCCCCGTAGGGTTTCCTTGACTATAATCTTTACAGAAGCAGATTGCCAGGTCTTTCTCCTGTGGAGCTGCTAGATGAGTTTGAACTGTCAACCATTTGTTCAGTAACCAATTGCTCAACCATTGCAGCTCCAGGGCTCCTTGACCTCCTGCGTAACAGAACAAAATGTTGCCCAGTTCTGCACCATCTTCATGATCATTGGTATGTTTGAGTAGTGTCTTCCAACCCAGTGGGCTCATCTTTCAGCACTATATCAGTGTTCTGTTATGATCCATAGGGTTTTCATTGATTTTCTAAAGTAGATTTCCAGTTCTTTCTTCCTAGGCTGTTGAAGCTTGTAGGCTCCACTAATGCCCTCCACCATGGGTGACCCTGCTGGTATTTAAAATACTGGTGGTATTGCTTCCTGCGTCAGCAACATGCCAGCCACCTCAGTATGTCAGACTCACAGATGAGCAGTGGCAGTTTGATATGTTACTATGTTTACTTGTTTCTGTGTACATTTAATTTTAAGGTTTGTTTTCATTTTGAATTATTCCTTTAACATATAAAACTTTCACATGGTTCAAAACTAAAAACTATATGAAAAGATTTATTCAGAAGCCTGACTTCCTTCTGTACTACCTGTGTTCTGTTAATATCACCACCAATTGCTATTTCCATTTTATTTTCTGTGTAACCTTTGTGTTTCTCAGAAATATCCCTTTTCCAGAATGCATACATACATGAATGTATATTGGTTATTTATCATGTTTTCTTCACATAAATGTACTTTTTCCCACTTAACAGTATATACTTGATATCAATTTAAGTTCATAGTATAGAGCAGGCCAAGGCATAGGCGTTGGCAAAGGCTTTGCACATGTTCGGTAGAGCTTGGTAAAGGCTGTGCATGTGTGTGGTAGAGCTTAGGAGGGCTGGTGGGTGCCTTCTGTCTCAGAACGTCCTTGGTCAATGTTGTGTGCTGTTGAGTCCATTCCAACTCTGACCATATAGGATAGAGTAGAACTGCACCATAGGGTTTCCTAGGCTGTAATCTTCACGGGAACAGATCTCCAGGTCTTTTCTCCTGTAGCATTAGGTGGGTTTTAACCACTGGCCTTTCAGTTAGCAGCAGAGCACTTAATCACTACACCACTGGGGCTCCTTCCTTGGCCAATAACCATGTGTAAATATCCCAATAGTTTACCTAACAGTACCTTGTTAGGCAGTGCTCAAGTGGTGAAGAACCAAACCCCTTAAAGTCTTTAGTTTTTCTTTTTGTATATAGATGGAAAATTTTCACTTTTAAACATATGGTTCAAATGTTTAATATCAGTGATACAATTCCTAGCACTTTAAGGCCCTTCTATTTATGGACAAGTATTTCATGGGGCCTAGTCTGTGAAGGAACCCTGGTAGCCAAGTGGTTAAAGCACTCAGCTGCTAACTGAAGCATTGGTGGTTGGAACTCACCAGCTGCTGTGTGGGAGAAAGATGTCGCAGTCTGCTTTTGTAAAGATTTACAGCCTTGAAAACTATGAAGCCGTTCTGCTCTGCCCTTTAGGGTCCCTATGAGTCAGTATCGAATCAATGGCAATGGGTTTGGTTTTGGTTTTGGTTTAGTCTCTTTGACCCCATATCCATCTGTCCCTTTGTTGTACTGTGGTGGCTTACATGTTGCTGTGATGGTTGGAAGCTATGCCACCAGTATTTCAAATACCAGCAGAGTCACCCAGGTGGACAAGTTTCAGCAGGGGTTCTCGAGTAAGACAGACTAGGAAGAAATGCCTGGCAATCTATTTCTGAAGCTTAGCCAATGATATGCTTATGGATCAGAACAGGATATTGCCGCAATAGGAATCAAACATGCCAGTGATCACAAAGATGGCACAGGACCAAGCAAATTTTCACTCTGTTATACATAGGATCTCCATGAGGTGGAGCCTAATGGGCAGCTAATAAAGTTTCTGTGAGAGGCACAGACAGAAGGGGTTGAGATTTCTCAGCCACAGATCTGCAGTTCTGAGTGGCTCCATTAAATGATGATGATCGTCCTAACCCTTCTTAAATCCTTCTGTGTGTAAGCAGGTGTTTTTCACATGGAGTGTCTAGAGGGCACAAAGAGGGAGACACTGAGAGTTTTTAAATCTCTGTTTTGGGATGCCTGAATATATCAGTGGAGCCCTGGTGATGCAGTGCTTAAGAGCTCAGCTGCTCACAAAAAAGCAGTTAGAATCCGGCAGCTGCTCCTTGGAAACCCTGTGGGGCAGTTCTACTGTCCTGTAGGGTTGCTATGAGTGGAAATCAGCAACGGGTTTTTGGTTTTTTAAAGGTAGTAATAATAACCCCAAAGTACTATAAGATTGGTCTTTTCTCTGCCACTGGAGTTGAGACTTTCAGTTTTAAACCCAAGGTTCCAATTGTTCAGATGTAAGAGTCAATCCCCACCAGGCCCTGATAGGACCCGTTTCTTGGCGGGTGATTTAAAGCACTGCAGAGACCATCAGCTTTTTAAATAACCTGGATTTGATTGTTTACATTGGAGTCTGGACAAAAGGATCCCTGACATCTGGGGTTCTCCGGTCTTTGCCCATGGAGAGAAGAGGGGACAAAGACCCCACAGGAGGGTTCCCAGTGAATGAGATGTGAATCTTGGACCCCTTTTCCCTCACGGCTGCTCAATCCTCTTTTTACCTGGGGACCCCTGTATTTCCCCGGCAGAGACTTTATGGGGTCAAGTTCCTACCGACCCTTTTACTTAGCTGTGTGACCATGAACAAGTTATTGGACTTGCTTTTCCTGTTTCCTCACTCTTCAAAATGAATCAATGTCTTTCACCTGGCATATGGATCGCACCAGCTCCAGAACACTGCTGCCTGGAGCCATCTCTCAGCCCAGCCCCCAGGCCACCCCTACCTGATGTCCCTCGCCCATCTCACCACATCTCTGCGCTCAGCCTGTAGGGCCAAATGTTGGGACACTCAGGCCACTCAGACCACTAGTTGTTCACTTGCACTGGGTCCAGTGGAGCAGCCTGAGGAGGGAGGGGCAGTTATTGCCCCCCTAAGACGTGGGCTCACACTGCTGTCACGTTAAAGGGCCCCATCCTCATCAGGCTGAGTGACCCTCCTGAAAACGCCATCCTACAACCACTGCTTATCTAGGACTGTAGTTTCTCCCGAAAGTAACACTAGTTCCACAATGATGCTGTTTTTCTGAGGACTTCCTGGAATCCCGCTTCTACCCCACATGAGGTCTGCTTGGAAGTCCCAGCGCTCCAACCTCTGAGCCACACTGGCCTCACAGCGCACAAGACTCCACCTTTCTCTGTCTCCCAGCCCCCATGCTGCTGATGTTCTGTCCCTGGTGTCTGATGCGCTCTCCTTTGTAAACACTGTGGCCTCTCTGTGTCTGGAAGACGAAGGAGTTACCTCTTTGTCCCTTAACCCTTCCCCAGGAGGGTCGAGGTTTCTGTCTATTTCCCTAAACCTGCTTGACATTTAATTTTACTCTTCTTTCAGTTTTCAAATTCAGAATGTATTTAAGTTGTTAAAAATTATTTTTGTTCTCTCACATTCCTTTGTAGTGCTTCATTGGCTTAAACAGCCGACAGGAAAGGACTTATAACCCTTTGCCACCCTGGGGGGCGGTGTCTCTGATGGCCTGTTTTCTGAGTACCCAGGTCGCGGAATAATGAGCCCACCACACGGCTCTTCCTTCATTGTCAGCGTTGCACATACGGACTGACTTCCTCTTAGGAAGACTGATAAGAATCCTGGTCCCTGAAACCACCCCATCTCCCCACTTCTTTAATACAGTTACATCACAAGTCTAGTGCCTCCACCTCTGCACTGAGGTAACACCCCTGCGCCCCCACTCCGGCCCCCCGCCTGACCCCAGCCTTGGACAGATAAGTGTCCACTTTTCCATTGTCCACTCCAGTGACGAGGAGCTGAAGTGAGCAAGGCGCTCGCCTAAAGCACAATATCTAAAAGGGCTCAAAAACCTCAGTCATCAAGATAAATCGTTTTCTAATCCAACATTCTAAAAAATCAGAAGTAATGCAAAAAGTCCAATATGAACAAAGGAGCAACATTTTAAACAAGGAGAGGGTCAGTGCTTGACTTTTCCCTTTGCCTTGTGTCCCCCATGGCCCTGGACTCACCTGGGCACATTTCTGTCCTGCTGTGTAACTTCAGATTCAGGAGGATCTCCCAAGTTGGTGACAGAGGTGCCACCTCCAGGAGCAAAGCAGTGGCCGTGACCGCTCTGTGATGTGCCACCCAAAGGGGCTATTCAAGTCCAGCCACACTGTCCTCAGGCCTGTGCAAACATTGTGAAGATCTTCAAGACAGTGACATCAGTGCGTGATGCCAAGCACAGTCCAAGGCCAGACTGGACTCCTTTTATGTCTGTATACGGGCTCAACATCATGTCAGGCTCAGCTTGTCCCGTGTGTGATCTGTGGGTGTAAGGCTGTGAGGCCAAGTGGGCTTTAAGGTCAGACCGCTTGACTCCCCATCTCACCCCCACCATTTGTGTGTGGTGTGGGCCTGTTAAACTCCTCAGCCTCAGTTTCTTTGTAAAATAGACGTTCTCGTCATACCTACTGTTTTGAGAACTAAAGTGTTAACCACTCAGAACCGTGCCCCACAGATCTAGGCACTTTGACTCATGGAGACCCCACGTGTCAGAGTAGAACTGTGCTCCATGCGGTTGGCAGTGGCTGATTTTTTGGCAGTAGATTGCCATGCCTTTCTTCTGAGGCACCTCTGGGTGGACTTGATCCTACAACCTTTTGGTTATTGGCCGAGCGTGTTAACCATTTGCACCAGCCAGGAACTCCAAGTCATGCTTAAAACTGCCTTTTTCATATGGTTTCATTTTCATCCTGGAGTTTCTGATTGCCTTGTTTTTCCTTTGACTTAGTGCCTTGATCATGTTCTCACAGCTTGCCAACCTCTGCATTGCTCTGATGACCCCTCACGCTTCCGCATGGTGCTCTGTCTGGGTGCACTGAACACCCTCCTGTGGCTGGAATAGGTGGCTCCCACTTAATACGTGCACTTCAGATCTTCCTCCTAAAAGGTGTACGCTCCTGTTTTGTTACAGCGTGTCCTCAAATCACTTTTTTTTAACAGTGGCATGTGGAAGTGAACATAAGTTCTCGCGTGTCTGAGCATATCTGTATTCTGGTGGATACGGAGAATAAATGCACCCGTTTCGCTTAGAACTTGAGGCTCTGTTAACACCGTGCTGTTGAAGTTCAATGACGCCTGATGCTCAGTTCTCTAGGGACCTGCTTGTTCTCTCCACAATCTTCCTGAGTTTGGGGAACTCAAGGATAAAATCTATCCATGGGGCTCTGTAAGTTCTCAGTGACCTGCCTTAGTTTGAGACGTTATTTTTTTCATTCAACCAGCTCTGCATTCTGGAGGGTCACTGATTGGAACACCCATTCTCCCTTTGCTCCAGGGCATTTTCTATTCTGTCTCCTCCCCTATTTCTTTTCTCCTTTCCTAATAGGAGTCCTGGTGGTTCAGTGGTTAAGCACTCAGTTGCTAACCAAAAGGTCAGTGGTTCAAACCCATTTGCCGTTCTGTGTGAGAAAGATATGGCAGTCAGCTTCCAAAAAGATTTACATTCTTGGAAACCACATGGGGCAGTTCTACGGTGTCCTATAAGGTCACTGTGAGTCAGATCATCTTGACAGCAACAGATTAAGTTTGAGTTTTTGTTTTGTTTCGGTTCTCCCTGCTGCTGCAGTTGATGAGATGTTGGACCTCCCGGACTAATCCTTGTCTCCTGTTTTTTCTCTCTCATGTTTTAGGTTTTCTTGCGCTTTTATTCCATGTGCTAGGAGATTTCCTGAATTTTATCTTCTAGCACTTGTATGTTTCCTTGCAGGAATTATATGTTTAATTTCTGAGAGCAGCTTCTTGCGTTGTGTGGCTTTTGCTCTTTTTCCTTGGCATCCTGTTCTTGGTCTGATATCAGTTAGAGGTTTTGTTTTGTTTTCTTCTCTTCACTGAATGACACTCTGTGTCCTTGGACTCATTTTTTCC
Source organism: Trichechus manatus latirostris (assembly GCF_000243295.1). Lineage (NCBI taxonomy): Eukaryota > Metazoa > Chordata > Mammalia > Sirenia > Trichechidae > Trichechus > Trichechus manatus. The sequence goes on along the minus strand of NW_004444056.1, from coordinate 7,922,310 downwards.
TCTGAGTATCTGGGCCATTTGTCTTGTTTTGCATACTTTCCTCACCCAGCTGAGGTATCTCCTATTTGAGAATGAAGTGACAGGAAGGCTGGCTTAGGTGTGGAGGGGGAGCCAACCCTTGTGATGGACTCTTGGTACCAGAATGTGCCACTAGAACGCCAGTGGCAACCCTCTCTCTTTTTGGGGGGTGGTGGGGGGAAGAACCTCCTGATGTCTCCCACCTGTAGTAGATATCTGGCAGTGGGCAGCTGGGATCTGAGTCTATGAGTGGGCAGTTGAGTGCCACACACCCCCAGGTCAGCCACCTTCACTTCTGCCCTCTATATCACCTGCAGTCTCTGAGTTCAACCCTCTCTGGATTCTGCTGAGTGGGTGGTCCCCACTGCAGCCCCCTCTGCAGATATTCCCACTGGAGACTCTCACTGCCTTTGTCAGCAGCCTCTTCATCCCATTTCTCACTCCCAGAAATGGGCTGGTCTCTCTGCTGCTGGTGGAGCCTTCCCTCCCTGACTCTACGGGCAACACACTCTATTTCTTTCCCCTCACGTTCACGGGACCTGAGGCAAGTAGACGAGGCAGAAGCATGCGCTCTGACATCTGACCTGGAAGCCGAAGGGTAGACGTGGAACCTGCGGGAGAATCCTCCCCGTGTTTCTGTTTTTATCTTCCATTTCATCCTCTTTTCTAGTTCCTGGACTTGGCATCCATCCTTCATGTCACTGTGTCCCTTGAATGACCTGGGACCTTTCTTTCTTGTATAAGTAGACACAAATGACACTCATATCTCCCCCACACACGTGCACATGAGTCATCATAGACTAGAATACCTGGACACATCCCAAAACCTGCATGTGAGACGTGTGCACAGATAGAAAAACACACAGACTTACTTTTCCACATGTGATCATGTGATAGATACATTCCAGTAACTAATGTGTGCATGCATGGAGACAGAGACATAAGCACACAGTCTAAGCACATGGGCACACACATATTCAGACACAGAAGCACATGGACACACACACAAATACATATAGAAGCACATGGACACACACATACATATCTAGATAGAAGCACATGGACACACATACACAGAAGCACATGGACACACAGATTGAAGCACAGGGACACAGAGAAACACATAGACACACACACATACACAGAAATACATGGACACACAGAGAAGTACATGTACACACACATACACAGAGATAGGAGCACATGGACACACATAGAAGCACATGGAAACACAGAGATAGAAGCACATAGACACACAGAGAAGACCATGGAAGCTCAGCCACCCATCCACACTTAGCACAAGTGAGCAAGCACTCCTTGTCGTTATCCCTGCCCGACCCCACCCACCGCTGGTTCCTGGAACTTGGCTCCCAACCCCCTAGAATCTGACATAAGTGGGCTCTAAGTCCCCCATCAGTCACTCTGTCCCCTCCCTGAGAGGACCCTGGTGCAGCCCTGGCCTCTCTCCCAGGATCCAGCCCCTAGTATTCAACTGGATATCATCACTGGAGTGTCCCCAGGCCAAGCACTAAGGCCTCCCCTGCATCTCAGCTCCCAAAAGCCTCACTTCCCAGGGTCCTGATCAGATGATGCCTCTGCCCACCCAGGCCCTGCCCCACAGAGCAGGGAATCTCCCCCTTTGCCCACATCTGGCCATTCTCCAGGCTGTGGCATCTCCAACCTCCTTGTCCTGCCCAGGCCACTCCAATCTCCCAGATGACTGCATGGCCCACTGGCTGCCTGCTCTGCTTTAACCCCACAATGCACTGTCATGTTTCCCCAGCTTAGCATCCCCCAGGGATTCCCCACACATACCCCATGAGGTCCTGGCCCCTCAGCCTCGCATGGGGGTTCTCCAGCCTTATTTCACAGCCGTTCCACCCTTCATACACCAGACACTGCAACCTGAGTGACCTCGTATTCCTCAGGGTATTCACGATGTCCTTCCCTCCATCATGAACACACACACTGAGGGCCCCCTTTCAGGTTCCTCACCCTTCCTGTCTCCAAGCCCCCATGGCACCGTACCTCCAGGACAGGCTCCTGTGAGACCATAGCTGATTGTTTCACCCACCTGTCTCCCTCACCATGCTGGCCATACCTCAGGGCCCAATGACCATGGGTGCCCTGGGCAGTCCCCCACTTACGATGGGATCCTAACAAGTCATGCTCCATGGTGGATTGTGCAGGAAGGGGGGCAGGAGGCATTTCTGCACCTCATAGCCCCGGCCCTGAGCCAGTCCCGATCCCAGAGGTCACCACGCCCTGCACCCCAGCTCCCCTAGGCTCATGATGAGCTGGAAGGGGGGGCCACTAAGTCTCGACTTCATGTCCCTATCAGCCAGAACCATGGCTCTGCCTCCAACCCTCAGCCAGGAACCGCCTGCCTCTGCTGTCAGTCCAGGACTCTGACCCTGGAGGCTTTTTTTCTGTTCTCAGGTTTGATCCTTCCCCTGAGGCCTCCAGCCAGTTTCCCTCAAGTACAAAAACCCACTTCTTAAAAAGAAATTCCCGTGGGCCCTCTAAGGCACAGCAAGGATGAGGGGCTAATGCCTTACACATGTCTCAGCAGATGCGTAGGCCCTCACTAAGGCTTGTCAGATGCTGCTGGCCCCAGGGTGTCTGGGTGCTCCCTCTTCCCCCCAGGCCGCATCTTGAGCCCAGGGCAGGCCAGAAGGGGGCTGTGAGGGGCAGGGTTGGGGTCCCCGGGCCAGAACATGGGGACTTCATCCCAAGCAGTTCCACTGGTATCAGCTGGAGGGACTCAGATGGGAGAGGCTGGGCTCTGGACTCCAGAGATGTCTCTGAGGTGGCCGCAGGCCTCTCACTGAGGACAGGGTTCAATTCTCTGATGTTCTCTCCTTCCCAGACCCTTACACTCCTGCTCTTGTCCTTGGGGTGCCTGTGACCTCAGGTGCCCTGATGTAGGAATGAGGTGGAGAGCTCTGGTTGCTCAGCCTCCTGGGCCTCAGTTTCCTCATCTGTAATGGGTTAATGCACCCTCTCCCCCATTCTCAGCCTGGATATCCATCTGCAAAAAATGAAACAAGACCCGTACCTCACATTATGCACAAAAACTAACCCAAAATGGATCAAAGACCTAAATATCAAATCAAAAACGGTAAAGATCATGGAAGAAAAAATAGGGACAACACTAGGGGCCCTAATACATGGCATAAACAGAATACGAACCATAAAAAAACAATGCACAAACACCAGAAGAGAAACTAGATAACTGGGAGCCCCTAAAAATCAAACACTTATGCTCATCAAAAGACTTCACCAAAAGAGTAAAAAGACAACCTACAGACTTGGAAAAAAATTCTGCCTTCGACAAATCCAATCAGCATCTAATCTCTAAAATCTACAAGATACTGCAAAACCTCAACAACAAAGGCAACCCAATTAAAAAACGGCAAAGGATATGAACAGGCACTCCGCCAAAGAAGACATTTAGGTGGCTAACGGACACATGAAATGCTCACGATCATTAGCCATTAGAGAAATGCAAATAAAAACTATAGTGAGATACCATCTGACCCCAACAAGGCTAGTATTAATCCAAAGAACACAAAATAATAAATGTTGGAGAGGTTGTGGAGACTGAACACTGACACACTGTTGGTGGGAATGTAAAATGGTACAACTTTGGAAATCAATTTGGCACTGTCTTAGTCACCTAGTGCTGCTATAACAGAAATACCACAGTTGAATGGCTTTAGCAAAGTTTATTCTCTCACAGTCCAGTAGGCTACAAGTCCAAATTAAGGGTGTCAGTTCCAGGGGAACACTTTGTCGCCTCTGGTGGAAAGTCCATGTCATCAATCTTCCCTTGGTCTGGGAGCTTCTCTGTGCAGGAACCTCAGGTCCAAAGGACGCACTCTGCGCTCGGCACTGCTTTCCTGGTGGTATGAGGTTCCCATGTGTCTCTGCTTCTCTCTTTTATATCCCAAAAGAGATTGGCTTAAGATGGTACCTAATTTTGTATACCTCATCAGTATAACTGCTGCTAATCCATCTCATTACATCATAGTGATAGAGTTTACAACACATAAGGAAATAACATCAGATTACAAAATTATACACAATCATACAATACTGGGAATCATGACCCAGCCAATTTGACAGATATCTTTGGAGGACACAATTCAGTCCATGACAGGTGCTTCCTTAAAAAGCTAGAAATAGAAGTACCATAAGATCCAGCAATCCCACTCCCTGGAATATATTCTAGAGAAATAAGAGCCATCACAGAATAGATATATGCACACCCATGTTCACTGCAGCACTGTTCACGATAGGAAAAAGGTAGAAACAACCTAGGTTCCCATCAATGGACGAATGCATAAACAAATTATGGTATATTTACACAATGGAATACTACACACCGATGAAGAACAATGATGAAGCCGTGAAACAGAACGTTGAGGAACCTGAAGGGCATTATGCTGAGTGAATTTAGTCAGTCACAAAAGGACAGAAATTCTATAAGGCCACTATTATAAGAACTCAAAAAAAGGCTTAAACACAGAAGAAAACATTCTTTGATAGTTACGAGGGTGGGGAGGGAGGGAAAGAGTTATTCACTAGCTAGACAGTAGACAAGAATTAGGTGAAGGGAAGGACAGCATACACTACAGGGGAAGTCAGCACAACTGGACTAAACCAAAGCTAAGAAGTTTCCTGAATACAACCAAACACTTTGACGGACAGAGTAGCAGGGCAGGGGCCTGGGGATCATGCTTTCAGGAGACATCTAGGTCAATTGGCATAACAAAGTTTATTACGAAAATGTTCTGCATCCTACTTTGGTGAATAGCGTCTGGGGTCTTAAAAGCTTGCAAGCGGCCATCTAAGATGCATCAGTTAGTCCCAACCCACCTGGAGTAAAGAAGCATGAAGAACACCGAAGTCACAAGGAAAGTATTGGCCCAAGAGACAGAGCCACATAAACCAGAGACTGCATCAGCCTGAGACCAGAAGAACTAGATGATGCCTGGCTACCACCAGTGACGGCCCTGACAGGGAACACAACAGAGTCCCTGACGGAGCAGGAGAAAAGTGGGGTGCAGAACTCAAATTCTTGTAAAAAGACCAGACTTGATCTGAGAGTGGAGGAAACCCGGAAAGCATAGCCCCCGGATTCTCTGTCAACCCAGAACTAAAACCATTCCTGAGGCCAACTCTTCAGACAAAGATTAGACTGGACTATGGGACATAAAGTGATACTCGTGAAGACTGTGCTTCTTAGCTCAAGTAGATACATGAGACTAAATGGGCAGCTGCCGTCCGGAGGTGAGATGAGAAGGCAGAGGGTCAGGAGTTGGTTGAATGGACACGGGAAATCAGGAGTGGAAAGGAGAAGTGCGCAGTCACAGTATAGGGAGAGCAATTAGGGTCACATAATAATGTTTGTATGACAGACTAACCTGAATTGTAAACTTTCACTTAAAGTACAAGAAAAAGAATAAGGGAAGCATAGGAAAACTCCTGTCGACCATTTGTACTCTGCACAAAGCTCACACAAATGAGAACTTATCAAGAAGTGGAAGCAGACCGGTGTGGCCAACATGGTGGAATAATTCGACACTTCCTATATCCCTCTTACAACAAAGACCTGGAAAAACAAGTGATTTGATTCTACATGAATATCTAGGAGCCTTGAACAAGGCAAAGTTGAGGAATCCGTCTGAGTGATAGAGGAGAGGCAGACTCTTTGGAAGAAGCGAAGAGCGCCAGAGCCATGGCGACGAAACTGCAGTGCCTCAGCCACGCTGGTCAGCAGTGAAGCAGGCAAACAGCTGTGCTGTGCACGCGCTCGGGAAGCAGTTTCCAAATCGAGAGAGACCCGGCAGCAGAGAGTCTGCTTGGACACTCTGAACCAGTGAAAAGCAGCTCCCAAGAGGCTAAGTTAAGTACATGCATGCACTCTTTCATGGGGACTAAAAAAAAAAAAGCCCGTTTGGGAGAAACCTCTCTCCCCTTTACCTCCTCCTTCTGCGCTCTGCACCAGGACTCTGCTGGGTGGGAAGTAGATCCCAAAAGGTGCCCTGACCCATTCTCCTGGCCTTGGAGGGGGATTAAATAAGCTACTGGCTCCCCTAAGCCAGGAACACAGGGTCGGAACAGCTCCTTTGCTAGGCACAGGTATCAAGGGTCTGCAGACTCTGCCTTACACCCCTGTATAGACTTGTGGGGACCCATCTCAACAGCGTTAGTCCTCACTACCACAGTACAACAGGGCAAATATCTGAAGTTTAACTTCAACTGTTTCAGCTGTGAACTAGCAGATTTGTGACCCTTAAAACAGCCCTGCCCCTTAAGTAGGCACTTTTATCGATCAGCAGGGGCTTGAGGACTGGTGATATCTCCTAAAGTGCCTAGCCACCTGCTACAGGAGTCCAAGAAAAAGTGCTGCCCCCGAGTCTTTACAGCCAACAGAGTGGGGTGCTCATAGTCCAGCTGCAAAACTTACCTACCTACTCACCCTAGAGAATAGGGACACGCTTTCCTTTCAGACTCTCAGGGGCAGCCGTCAGCCCCCTGCCTGGCTCAGTGTGTGATCCCCTACCACAGCCAGAGTCCAGTGCCTGCACCAATCACTCATGCCTCTGTAGGACTGGGGGTGAAAGCCTGCATCACACACTTAGTCACCGACTGCCTGAACACCCAAGCTGAACCCATATAGGAAAATTTAACAGACTCCTGTGTTCGCATACTTAGATACAGAACTACCTATCTGGTGACAGGATGTTAGAGATCTGGAGCATCAAAAAATCAAACTAGTACACACGAGCAGCCTATTTGGGCATATCAAAACAAAACAAGAAGCTAGGTCTCACTAAACAAATACAAAATAAAATTATAATAAATTATTGATGGCTCAGAGACAATATTCAATATCGAGTCACATAAAGAGGCAGTCCATGATGGCTTCAGCAAGCTCCCAAAATAATCAATGAATTCTCTGGAGGAAGAGAACTTCTTGGACTTACCAGAGGCAGAATACAAAAGATTAATATAAAGAACTCTTATAGAAATTAGAAAGGAAATTCGACAGAATGCAGAAATTTCCAGGGAACATACAGACAAAGTAGTAGCGGAACTTTAAGTTATTCAAGAAAATAATGCCAAATTTAATAAGCTGCAAGAATCCATAGAGAGACAGCAATCAGAAATCCAGAAGATTAACAATAAAATTTCAGAATTAGACAACTCAATAGAAAGTCATAGAAGCAG
>NW_004444056.1:7912379-7913852 GCF_000243295.1 Trichechus manatus latirostris | reverse complement strand
CTGTAGACTTAAAGACATAAACAGGCTAAAACTCAAAGGATGGAAAAAGTATATCAAGCAAACAACACTCAAAACAGAGCAGGAGTGGCAATATTGATCTCTGACAAAATAGATTTTAAAGTAAAATCCACCACAAAGGATAAGGAAGGGAACTGTATAATGATTAAATGGTCAATTCACCAGGAGGACATAACTATAATAAATATTTATGCACCCAACAACAGGGCTCCAAAATACATAAAACAAACTCTAACAGCTCTGAAGAAAGACATAACTCCACAATAGTAGTAGCAGACTTCAACACGCCACTTTCAGTGAAGCACAGAAAGAAGCTCAACAAAGACACAGAAGAGCTAAATGCTACAACCAACTTGATCTCATAGACGTATACTGAACACTGCACCCAACAGCAGCCAAGTATACTTTCTTTTCCAACGCACATGGAACATTCTCCAGAATAGACCAACGCACATGGAACATTCTCCAGAATAGACCACATATTAGGCCATAAAGCAAGCCTTAACAAAATCCAAAACATCGAAATATTACAAAGCATCTTTTCTGACCATAAAGCCATAAAAGTGGAAATCAACAATGCAAAAAGCAAGGAAAAAACATCAAACACATGGAAACTGAACAACACCTTGCTCAAAAACTACTGGGTTATAAAAAAAATTAAGAATGGAATAAAGAAATTCATAGACTCAAATGAGAATGAAAACACATCCTACCAGAACCATTGGGACACAGCAAAAGCAGTGTTCAGAAGTCACTTTTTTAGCAATAAATGCACACATCCAAAAAGAAGAAAGGGCCAGAATCAAAACTTTAACCCTGTAACTGGAACAAGTAGAAAGAGATCATCAAAAGAAGCCCTCAGGCAGCAGAAGAAAGGAAATAAAAAGAATTAGAGCAGAATTAAATGAAATAGAGAATAGAAAAACAGTTGAAACAGTTAACAAGACCAAAACCTGGTTCTTTGAAAAGATCAACAAAATTGATAAACCATTCGCCAAACTGACAAAAGAAAAACAGGAGAGGAAGCAGATAACCCGTATAAGAAATGAGATGGGTGATATCACAACAGACCCAACTGAAATTAATAGAATCATAACAAATTAGCATGAAAAATTGTACTCTGACAAATTTGAAAACCTAGAGGAAATGGAGAAATTTCTGGAAACTCACTATCTACCTAAATTAACACAAACAGAGGTAGAACAACTAAATACACCCATAACAAAAGAAGAGATTGAAAAAGGTATTTTAAAACTGCCAACAAAAAAAAGCCCTGGCCCGGATGGCTTCACTGGAGAATTCTACCGAACTTTCAGAGAAGAAATAACACCCCTTCTACTAAAGGTATTTCAGAGCATAGAAAAGGATAGAATACTCCCAAACTCATTCTATGAAGCCAGCATAACCCTGATACCAAAACCAGGTAAAGACACCACAAAAAAAGAAAATTACAGA
>NW_004444056.1:7900261-7909836 GCF_000243295.1 Trichechus manatus latirostris | reverse complement strand
AACACAACAGAGGGTCCCTGATGGAGCAGTAGAACAATGGGATCCAGAACTCAAATTCTAGTAAGACCAGACTTAATGGTCTGACTGAGACTGGAGGTGCCCCAGAAAGCATGGCCCCTGGACTCTCTATCACCCCAGAACTAAAACAATTTCTGAGGCCAACTCTTCAGACAGGGATTGGACTGGACTGTGGGACATAAACTGATAGTTGTGAAGAATGTGCCTCTTAGTCAAGTAGATACAAGAGACCAAGGGGGCAGCTTCTGTCCAGAGGTGAGAAGGGAAGGCAGAGAGAGTTAGGAGCTGGTTTAATGTTCATGGGGAATCGGGGCAGAGGGGAGGAGTGTGCTGTCGCAGAATGGGGTGAGCTATTGGTGTCTCATAACAAAGTATGTAAAAAAGTTTTTTTTTTCTGTTTGGGAGACTAACTTGAAATGTAAACTTCATTTAATTACAACAATAAAAAAAAGTGGAGGGAGAGCTTAGTCTGGAACTATGATTCTACACCCATGCTAGTTTTCCTTTCTGTCATAAGACTCCCTAGAACTCAATCTTGGGTGAAAGATGTAGCTGAGGATTCGATTGCTATAGAGGCGTACTGAAGTAATTGCTCAAGTTTTCCGAAGAGAGTTTTGGATAAAAGCTTTCAGATCAGGGAATAGACATAGTGCAAGGAGTAAGGAAACAAGACATTGCCTATGGGAATATAAATTGGATTAGCCAGTCTGAGGGGACAATTTGCAAATGTCTTTGCCAAGTTTAAGTGGGTGGGCCCAGCAGTTTCAGAGAAATGCATGCAGACGTACCCAAGAAGACCTGTCTAGTTGATTGTGGTGTTACGACAATGAAAAATTGGGAAACCTGGGGACCGGCTAAATGGCCTGTGATGTAGACATGTCTTAGAATACTAATCAGCAATTAAAAATAATAAGCTAGATCTGTGTCATGACATGGAATGAATACCAAGAGATTTTGTAATATTAGAATGAAAAATGTCCTACAGCAATATATTAGGGATCGAGATTGATAAAAAACATTCATTAAACACATTTATAAAGCATTACTATACATTTTTGTGGACATATGTACGTTTATGTGCATTTATGAATAGCAAAAGGTATGCAGACATATCATATTAGTAATTATGGATACATCTGGTGGGAGATAGTGGCCAAAGGCAACTTTAATCTTATATGGAATTTTAAAATTTGTTTACAAATCTCTTGAGATATTACTTGAGTAATTAAAATTTTATTCTAAAAAAAAAGAATGTCCCCTGGCAGGCTACAGGGACTGTCACAATCAGGGGAGAATCTGCCTGAGGGCCTGGCTGAGGGCAGTTGGCTGATCTACTCCACATGGCCCTGCGATAGCTGGGGGGGCAAGGAATAAATGGGTCTGGGAGGGGCAGCTCAGCTCCTCCAGCAAAACCCTGGGCAGGCCAGACCAGGGCAGGGTCCTGTCCTGGGTCCTGGTCTCTATCCACCCATCTGGTTCCCATCATCCCCTCCCCCATTTCCTCCCCTCTCCCATCCCCAGTCCCAGTCCCTTTCCTGTGGGAGCCTCTCCCTCCTAAGAGCCACAGTCTCCTGTCTATAAATGGGGGGGGGGAAATTCCAGGGCTGGGGAGAAGGGGACACAAGCACATGGTGGGGGTGGTAGGTTGATCCGGGGACTCCAACCTTCAGGGTTCAAGGTGAGTCTGGGGGTTCTGAGGGAGGCTGGAGACTCCTGGCAGCTCCACCCTCACCCAGGCTGCAGGCTCTGAACTTGGTTTACAGCCCAGCGAGGAGGGAGGGGGAGGGGAGAGAGGGCCTGGGCAAGGCCACAGGTTGGAGCAGCAACAGGGAGGGGCAGGGTGGGCAGCAGAGACCTGGCCTGGAGTCGGGGATGGGATTGGCAAGCCTCAGGGCACAGGGCTGATCCCCGAACCGCGTCAGGTTGGCTCTGGGGCCCAGAGGCTTCTGAAAGCAGGGCTCAGACCTTCGTCACCAGTCCTTGGTCATGGAGTGTCACCCGCGGAAGGGGGCTGTCCTGGCAAGACTGGCATTTAGGGAGGGGGGAGCTGGATCAGTTATTGGTGCTGACCTTTGACCTTCAGAGAGAAGGACCAGGTGTGTGGAGATTTCTAGTTCTTATGTTTTAACTGCACTATCTGAAGTTTTCAGTGTGTGCATAATCAAAATAGAAAAACCTCTGAGTTCACCCCCACCCCACACAGTGCTGGGGGGCATGGAGTCCCCACCCCTGGGAGAGTACCCCATCGCCTAGGGGGACCCTGGGCCCTGGCCAACTCTGGACACCTTGGAGTTCCCAACCCAACCTTGGTCCTCCACTCATGGGGGGATCTCGGTGTAATCCCCCCACTGCTGCTTTCCGGTGCCCCCATCTCTGGGCTGGGTTTCCCATGGGAGAAACGACAAGAAGGGAGAGGGGAGGCCGACGAGTGTGCACTTTCTGTTCCAGATTTATGGCTTTTTCTAAAATCCCCCAAACATCCCGAGATAAAGTTCACCGAGGAAACACTTGCAATGAGCGAGTTAAGCTCAAGCCCTGGAGAAGGAGAGGACCGGCCACAGTGGACAGGGTCTGTCAGTCCCCCACTCGCACAGCCCAGCCCTCCCCCGGGTACGACCCCTAGGCAGAGGCGCCCAGAGGGACAAGGGACCTGAGAGATGAACCCAGCCTCGCCTTGTCCTGGTGTGGCCACCAGGCTTGTTTCTGGAGAAGCCCAAGTTAGACCAGAAAGACCGTGGCAGGCTTCCCAGGTAAGGACTTAATTCTGTCTTTGAACATGTGTCTTGTAAATGAAGACCGATGGGACAATTGATCCTGTGTGAGAAGAGGAGATGCGCAACACGCATGTCCGCCATCACATTTACACCTGCAGGAGCGCAGATTCCCCTGGAGCTCCTCGAGGTAGAGGTGAGCAGGCTCCCTCTATACCTGAGCAGGCCAAGTCCCTGCTTCCTCTTCCCACGCAGAGAAGGCACGGAGGACCGAGGCCCCATCTCGCCTTTCTCTGCTTGTTCCTCCCGTGTTAGCCAACCACATGTGCTGAAGGGACGGGAAAGGGGCAACCCTCGTTCTTGTTCTCCTTCCGTGCCCATCAGTACGGTGGGGAGTGCTGTGTGTACCCAGGAGTGAAATAACAGTGTTATGCCACGTTGCAACTGTTCTGATGAGAATGAAACACATAGTCACGTCGGAGATGTGCAATATGAGTGGGCAACCCTGGCTAATCTGTGTACGTGTTAAATGCTCTTCTATTTGCACTTAAAACTGGCAGCTCACAATATAAAGATGAATGGTTGAATTTAGAGTGGGTGGTGCTTGCCATCGAGTCGGTTCTGACTCATGGTGGCCCCATGAGTTAAAGACTAGAATTGTTGCATAAGGTTGCCCTGCTATCCTAGTCACCCTGCTGAGAGGCGGCAGGCTACTTGGGTTTCCATCTACTCATCTATCCATCTCTCCGTCCGCCCACCCACCCATCCATCCATCCATCCATCTACCACCCATACATTCACTCATTCATTCCTTGCATTCTGTCCACTTGGTAGGGGTACAGTGGGGGCAGGATGGCTGGGCCCTGCTTTCAGCTAGGGGAAAGGCAGACACATACGCAGAAGATTCCAGAACAAGTGGATGTGGGGATGCAGGGAGTGCTTCCTGGAGAATGGACTAGCTGAAGCCTGAAGGGAAGAAGGTTCTAGGAAAAGAGGATGCAGCGTGAGACTCAGAGGCTGAGCCCAGGAGCAGATATGAGAGGGACAGAAGGGTGCAAGGGCCTTGAGGGAGAGCTCTGAACCAGAACTCACTGCAAGCCTCTGTTCCCCATCTGGAATCACAGGGCTGACCACACACCCCTACCTTCTAGAATTCCATGGGCGACACATCTCACAGCTTCACCTTGCTCAGCCTGAGCTACCAGGGGCGACGCTCTGGGCCCCCTCTCCTCTTCAATGACCGCAGGAGTCAGCAGCTCAGACCATGTCCACTCACCACTCCTAAGCAGCACCAACCCGTCCACTCACCGTAGCCACTGTGCTGTGGCCTTGTTCCCAGCTGAGCTCTCCTCACCAGGCCTCATAGTTGCTGGTGGCCCCACCCCAGCCACCTGCCTCTCCTTCCAGGCTTCTCTCCAGGAGGGTGCAAATACCCCATTTCTACCTGCACCTGTGCTGTCTGAATGGGGGGATAGATGTGGGTGGGGGTAAGCAGAGAGGGAGGGGGTAGGTGGAAGGAGGGTGGGAGGTACAGAAAGGTGGGGTATTGGAAGATGTTGGGGGCTAGAGAAAAAGTGGTGTGGGGGCTGGGAAAAAGGAGGTGGGAGCAGGAAGAAAGGAACTGGGGGAGCTGAGGAGAAGGAGCGTAAGGGGAGGGCAGAGCTGCTTGCCCAGGAAGCAAAGGGCCCCTTCTCTCTCTTTCTCTGTGTTTCTGTCTGTCTGTCTGTCTCTTTCTCTCTTTCTCCATAGTAAGTAAAGAAACGATTTTTCGATTTAATGACTGTCTTAGGCTGGGTTCTCTAGAGAATTAAAAACAGGAAAGTGTATAAATATATATATATAGGGAGAGAGAGAGAGAGAGAGATTTCTCTCAAGGAAATGGCTCAAGCTATTGTAGAGGTTGGAAACTCCCAAATCCATAGGTCAGGCTGGAGGCTTCTCCTGATTCATGTAGTCGCAGGGGCTGGCTAACCCAAGATTGGCAGGCTGCAAGGCAGGGCTGTTGCTCACAGAGTGTGAAGATCAACGGATCCCAAGATCGGCAGGTAAGACCACAGATAAGCTGCTAGCTCAAGTCCCAAGAACCGGAGGTCAGATGAACAGGAGCCAGATGCAGGATCCAACACCATCAAAAAGCCTCCAAGCCGCACCAGAATGTCCGCTTCTGTTCGCTGCAGGCCACACACCCAAGGAAACTCCCTTTTAACTAATTGGCTACTCACAGCAGCTCCTATCATGGGGGTGATCACATATCATATCTCAGCACGGAAGTGATCCCAACGTTATAGAACTGCCAAAACACTGAGAATCATGGCCCAGCCAAGCTGACACACAGTCTTAACCATCCCAATGACTCACGATCTTGGTACAACATTCATGTAAACTTCAAGGTGATACACAGAAGAGTGTGCCTCTGGCTCCGGCCCCGCCTCCTGGCCCCCCTCTGCAGAGTGGAAACTTCTCTCACTGTTCCCTGTGTTCCTGTGCACCTCCCAGAGACAGAGTCCTTGCAGGCAGTGCGGGGAGCCTCCCCAACAAGGGCTCAGGCGTGCTGCCCTTGTTCAACTTTTCAATGGCAGATCTTGGAGGCTGCACTGTATCCACACATGCAAGGCTTCCTCATTTTTTAAAATATAAATTTTAATTGTAGAACTAATACATACCAAAGGTATGTAAAACATATGTACTTCCACAGAAATGCTCATATGTGTACAGAAATGCTCATAGCAGCATTACTCACAATTGCTACAAAGAGGGAAAAACCCATATGTCCAGCAACTAACAGATAAACAGAAAAACAAAATGTGGTACATCCATAAAATGGAATATTATTCATCCATAAAGATGTTCTGATACACGCTACAAAATGGGTAAATGTCAAAAATACCTGACATTGAAGACTACATATTGTATGAGTCCATTAATAGGACATGTCCAGAATAGACAAATCCAGAGACAAAGTAGATTCATAGTTTTCTAGAGCTGGGCATGACGGCTAAGGAGAGCAGCGGCATTTCTTTTTGTGGTGATAAAAATGGTCTAAATTTACAGTTGATCCTCATTATCCGTATTAAGTTCGTAAATTCACTGACCTCCTAAAATTTATTTGTAACCCCAAACTAATATTTGTGGTGCTTTCTCTGTCATTATAAGAGTAGTGTAAAATTTGAGTCACCTGACACATATGTTCCTGGTGCAGGACGAAGTGTCCTGAGCTCCAAGAGGCAGCATCCACTTTTCTGCACCACCTAGGGCCTTCCCCTCCGGTCCCCTTTTTAATGATAAAATAAGCACAGAGGAATGATTATAACATTCATACAACACAGGAAGTGTTGAATCTCCATCCCTCCTCCTGAGATGCAGCCCTTCCTGACAGGTCCTTGTGGATCATTCCAGAACATTTTTACAAAGGTCTCATATGCATACACCTCCATCCTTTTTTGCACATGGGACCATGCTACACACATGCATCTGCATCTCGGCCTTTCCAATTAATGCTCATTCTCTGAGGCCTTTCTGTGTCTGCTAACAGATGAGCTCATCTTGTGAACCTCTTTTTGGTTACTACTCCTCCTGGGGGTGCCCTCCTTGCTGATCTCTGTCCCTGCCTATGGGCAGGTGGAATGTTGGCAATGACTTTACGGTTACAAATATGTTTGTGATATAGGTCCCTGTATATCTTGGGGATATCGTTGCTGATGCCAGATGGATCTTGGCTGAAAGAAGAGAATATCAGAAAGATGTTTACCTGTGTGTTATTGACTACGCAAAGGCATTTGACTGTGTGGATCATAATAAATAAGGGATAACACTGCAAAGAATGGGAATTCAGAACACTTAATTGTGCTCATGAGGAACCTATACATAGACCAAGAGGCAGTTGTTTGAACAGAACGAGGGGAATGTCTTAGTCATCTAGTGCTGCTATAACAGAAATACCACACAAGTGGATGGCTTTAACAAAGAGAAGTTTATTCTCTCACAGTCCAGAAGGCTGCAAGTCCAAATTCAGGACATCAGCTCCAGGGGAACGCTTTCTCTCTCAGCTCTGGAGGAAGGTCCTTGTGATGCATCAGTCTTCCCTTGATCTGGGTGCTTCTCTGCCCAGGAACCTCAGGTCCAAAGGACACACTCTGTTCCCGGCACTGCTTTCTTGGTGGTATCAGGTCCCCATGTCTTTCTGCTTGCTTCTCTCTTTTACATCTCAAAAGAGACTGGCTTAAGACACTATCCAATCCTGTATACGTCATCAGTATAACTGCCACTAATCCATCTTATTACATCATAGTGATAGAGGTTACAACACATAACGAAATCACATCAGATTACACAATCACACAACACTGGGAATCATGACCTAACCAAGTTGATACACACATTTTTGGGGGAACATAATTCAATTGATGACAGCATGACAGTCATCTCGTGCTGCTATAACAGAAATACCAAAAGTGAATGGCTTCAATAAACAAATTATTCTTTCACAGTCTAGTAGGCTAGAAGTCCAAATTCAGGGCATCAGCTCCAGGTGAAGGCTCTTTTTGTTGGCTCTTGGAGGAAGGTCCTCATCATCAATCTTCCCCTGCACTAGGAGCTTCTCTGCGCAGGAACCCTGGGTCCAAAGGATATGCTCTGTTCCCAGCGATGCTTTCTTGGTGGTATGAGGTCACGCTGTCTCTCTGCTCGCTCCTCTCTTTCATATCTCAAAAGAGATTGGCTGAAGACAAAATCCCATCTTGTAGATTGAATCCTGCCTCATTAACATAACTATCCCCTGGCCCACATCATTGACATCATAGACATAGGATTTACAACACATAGGAAAATCATCAGATGACAAAATGATGAACAATCACAAAATACTGGGAATCATAGTCTAGCCAAATTGATACGCATATGTTTTGGGGACACTATTCAATCCATGACAGGAATACTGCGTGGTTTATAATCAAGAAAGGTGTACATCAAGGTTTTATCCTCTCACCATACTTATTCAATCTGTATGCTGAGCAAATAATCTGAGAAGTTGCCCTATATGAAGAAGAATGCCGCATCAAGATTGGAGCAGGACTCATTAACAAACTGCGATATGCAGATGACACAATCTTGCTTACTGAAAGTAGAGAGGACTTGAAGCACTTACTGATGAAGATCAAAGACTACAGCCTTCAGTATAAATTACATCTCAATATAAAGAAAACAAAAATCCTCACAACTGGACCAATAAGCAAGATCATGATAAACGGAGAGAAGATCAAAGTTGTCAAGGATTTCATTTTACTTGGATCCACAATCAACGCCCATAAAGCAGCAGTCAAGAAATCAAACGACATACTGCATTGGGCAAATCTGCTGCAAAAGACCTCTTTCAAGTGTTAAAAAGCAAAGATATCACTTTGAGGACTAAGGTACACCTGACCCAAGCCATAGTATTTTCAATCACCTGATACGCATTCAAAAGCTGGGCAATAAGGAAGACTGGAGAAGAAGTGATATCTTTGAATTATGTTGACGAAGAATATTGAATATACCGTGGACTTCCAGAAAAACGAACAAATCTGTCTTGGAAGAAGTATAGCCAGAATGCTCCTTAGAAGCAAGCATGGCGAGACTTTGTCTCACATACTTTGGACATGTTATCAGGAAGGCTCAGTCCCTGGAGAAGGACGTCGTGCTTGGTAGATGGTCAGCAAAAAAGAGGAAGACTCTCAATGAGATGGATTGATGAAATGGCTGCAACAATGGGCTCAAACATAGCAAGGATTATGAGGATGGCGAATGACTGGACAGTTTTTCATTTGGATATACATAGGGTCCCTATGAATCGGAACCAACTCCACAGCACCTAACAACAACAGTAACATATCTTAGATCACATGGGGTCGCCTGGACTAGAAGACAGCTAATAACAACATATCATAGGGCAGCTTGTTTTTTCTAAATTGTCGTTTGAGTCCCATTAGTGGGTCTATGGGTTAGGACCATTAAAAAAAAAAAAATTGCCGTTGAGCCCATTCTGACTCATAGCAACCCTAGGGGACAAAGTAGAACTGGCCCATAGGGTTTCCAAGACTGTAATCTTTACGGAAGCAGACTGCTATGTCTTTCTCCCAAGGAGCAGCTGGCGGTTTCGAACCGCCGACCTTTCAGTTAGCAGCCTTGTGCCTAACCACTGAGCTACCAAGACTCCTTCCGAGACCCATTAAACCAAAACCAAACTCATTTTTGTCAAGTCAGTTCTGATTCATAGGGACCCATTAAGCGAAAACCAAAACTGTTATCATTGAGTCGATTCTGACTCATAGCGACCCTACAGGACAGAGTAGAACTGCCCCATAGAGTTTCCAAGGAGGAGCTGGTGAATTTCAACTGGAGATTTTTGGTCAGCACTGAACTTGTAATCGCCGAGCAGAGCCTCAGCGTATTATAAGTAGGTGAGCGTAGTCATTTTGAAGTTTGCAGTGAATGTCTGATTATGGCTTGATTCTTTTTAAAAATTAAAAAAAAAGGAGTTCCGGCAAAATGGTGCTCTAGGCAGAAACACCACGCCGTCACTCCACAGCAAAGATCCAAAAAACTAAGCCGAACAGAGAATACAACAATCCTGAAACCCTAAAACATCAAATGAAGAGATAACTCAGCCGAGCACCAAATGGAGTGAGAAAACTGACAGACAACGGAGAGCGAGGAGAGATTCATGCAGAGGTCTCCTACCAGCTAACTTAGCGCAGATCCACCATCTTGGACTCCTATCGGAGACCAGTAAACAGGGGGTATGAGAAAGCAGCCTCACAGAGCGTCCAGCGGGAGACAAAACAACCAGTAATTTGCGATATACGCTTTCCC
>NW_004444056.1:7869541-7892556 GCF_000243295.1 Trichechus manatus latirostris | reverse complement strand
AAAAAAAAAGGTTGAGAAGAGGGTTGACACGTTGTGGGTTTGTTAACCAATGTCATAAAACGATACGTGTACTACTGTTTCATGAGAAACTATTTGTTCTTGTAAGCCTTCACCTGAAGTACAATTAAAAAAAAAAAAAAGGAGACAATACGTAGGCTGCAGTTCTTGCACAGTGAAATTAAAATGAAAGTAAACAAAAAGCAGGTAGTGGAAGCAAAACTAAACAAATTAAAAAGCAAAAGATAGTTTATATACTTAGAATCTGATTACAGGAGAAGTTTTTATAACCTGTGTGATAACTGGTAAACGACCAATTTAGAGTCATTGTCACCACGAAGAATGAAAGTACTCAAAACCAAGGAATGTGGTCAAAGTAGTGATCTTGAAAGAAACCTATCTTTACAAACGTAATATAGAAAAAAACAAAACAAAACAAAAAAACACCTATTGCACTACATGGATTGGACTGACAGGAACTCTATGTGTTACAGGACAGAACTGCTCCATTGGGTTTTCTTGGTTATAATCTTTACAAAAGTACAGGCCTTTCTTCTGCGGTGTCACTGGGTGGATTTAAACCACTTCTTTCTAGACTCCTACACTTGCGCACACCGTTTGGGCCACCGAGAGATCTTAAAAAAAAGGGGAGGGGGTGTCAAAGAAATAAATCCGCTGTTTAAATCTGTAAAACTAGAGAGGGAAAAAGGAAACCCAAACTTCATATTAAAAATTAAGTAAATATCAAAGAACTTTAAAGAAATGATAAGCTTCAGGAAAGAAAGGACAAAACAGATTATTTGAAAATGACAGAATGAACTAAACCTTTTGACTCGCGTCCTAGAGCCATGGGACGCAGCCTGCACCGCCCTCCGAGCCCAGACGACAGCGTGGCGGACGCAGACGACAAGCCCCCGCTGGGCCTTCCGGGGCGCGAGCTGGGGAGGGGTCGGTGGGGGGCTCCACAGGAAAGGGGGCGCGCGGGTCCCCGGGCCAAAGGCGGGAAGCCCGGACGGACCCGCTCGGAGCTGCTTTAACCGGAAATGGACGCGGATCCGGGGCGACGGCGTGGGGGCGGTGACTTGAACGTCCGCGGGGACCCCCGGACCCCGAGCAGGGAGGACGCGGAGGTGAAGGAGACGCAAAGGGCGGGTTTGAACTAAAAAGTCAACGCCCGCTCACTCTCATGAGATTGTCGGCCTGAGTGAGCGCCTCCCCGTCGACAGGAAATGGCGCCGGGGGCGGGGCTGTGCGTTGGAGGGGTTCGGCTGTGCAGGAGGCGGGGCGGGGCTGTGAAGGGGGCGGGGCTGTGTAGTAGTTGGGGCAGGTTGTGAAGGGGGCGGGGCGGGGCTGTACAGGGGGCGGGGTAGGGGCTCGGATGGCGAGGGGCGAAGCTTGGAGTGGGATAGTCTGGGCCTGAGCTTCCCTCCACCCGTGCATCCCCCTACCTGGACTTTCAGTTTCTTTCATTCCTACAGAACTTGATTCTCCTCCTTTTAACCCATTTCAAAGCCTTTGGTGTCTTGAGGACCAGAGCTGCTTTCTTCTAATGTTTCAAACAATTTGAAAGAGGAGAGTTGTTGGTCACATATGTTGGAAGCGGAGCTGGAGTCCATTCCGACTTACAGCCATCCTATAAAACAGTAAGGTGCCAAATAGGATTTCCTATGCTGTAAGCCCTGGTGGCACAGTGATTAAGAGCTTGGGGGCTAACCAAAAGATTGGCAATTTGAATCCACCAGCTGCTCCTTGGAAACTCTATGGGGCAGTTCTACTCTGTCCTATAAGGTCGCTATGAGTCAGAATTGATTCAATGGCAACAAGTTTGTTTTGGTTCTAATCAAAGGAGCCTTAGTGCCGCAGTGGTTAAAGTGCTTGGCTGATAACCGAAAGGTCGGCGGTTTGAACCTATCAGACCCTCTGTGGGAGAAAGGTGCCCAAGCTGCTACCATAAAGATTACAGCCTTGGAAACCCTATGGGGTGGTTTTACTCTGTCCTATAGGGTGGCTATGAGTTGGAATCGACTCGACACTTGTGGGTTTGGGATTGTCTGATTGTTCAAGAGTGAGTGGTGGGTTCTGTGTCAAAAAGATGCTATTCCGTTTCATGGTACAGGTAGTCCATCGCTTACAACTGGCTTACATTCCAGTGACTCCGTGGTAAATCGGTTCTGACATAAGTTGAATACCTTTTTTTGTTTGTTTTCATTAATGTTCCCTTTTATTATCAGTATCTTTATAAATTCAATCTTTATTTCTGGCATGAGTATTGTAACAATGAATTCCAAGTCCTAAAAGCTGTCGGGTGCATACACAGTTAAATGGTCATATGTCGTCAGAGTTGAACATTGCCCAAGTTCCTGTCCGTTATGACTTCCTACACCAACACCAACACCGACACAGACTTCACAGTAGACCAGGCCATAGCCTGCTATATGACAGTGTTTTGATCAGTAAATCATAATACTGAATATCTGCAAGTGAACATCTGAAAATGATTACATCAGTAAATTATGTGCTGCAACATTGTATGTAGTACATATTACTAACGATAAGATGTTCAGAAAAAAAAAACAGACGATCATAAGTGTGGTTCACTGTCACATGAATACATCGTTTAAGTCGAGGACTCCCTGTTTTCAAAACCAGTGAGACTAATCCTAATGTAGCCACTCTCAAAACCCCTTTTACTTAGGTTCCTCAAGAATCTGGTAATACTAATTCACAAAAGAAGATTTGACACCATTGACCCAGGCAATAGGTGGTCAGGCTTCTCATTGTCATATTTGTCCTGCACCTTTCTAAATCCTTCCAAACAAGGGTGAATAAAAGAAATTTGTTTAGGGTCCTTCAATGTTAAGGAACAACCACCCAACTTGTGAGTGTGCTGGACTAAGGAAAACTTCTTTGACCTCATCAATACTCATTTTTATTCCTCCCATTTCTTAATAACTGGTTAAAGATCTCCACCCTGCTAGGATTGTTGACGAACACTAGGATGTTAGTTCTGTCAGGCCGGTCAGACCTGCCAATAATCTGGACACTGGCCTTCGAGAAAGTTAATTTATTGAAATGCGCAGAGCAAGGAGCCAGGAGGAAGTTCCTCAGATCTAACACCCCGAGGAGTGGGGAAGCAGGGCTTATATGTGATTTGGGAAAATTCTAGAAGGAATACGCAGGGAAGACATTGCAGGAATGATGGCGGCTAGGAAACAGGAGGTGACATGGTTCTTCTTGGACCTCTTCGGAATGGGGTCCGGGCGATGATCTTCCTTCTGATTCGTTCTACCTGTTGCTTCATCCTCTGCTGAGGTCAACTAATGGTCACAGCTGGCCCTTCTGTGCATGCGGGGCGAGCCGAATCTGGCTTGGGCTGGTTTAAGGCGCTAATGGAAATTTACTGGCATTCATAGGGTCAGTTTACAGGATGAATTCCTTTCTTGTCCCCTTGTTTTGCCCATCCTCCTGTGAGTCATTCCAGCCTCCTGTCTTATCTGTTGTTTCAATATTCAGAAGTAGCTCTGAGTCTAATGGCTGTAGCTCATACTGGACATAATCTAAGCTTGGCACAGGATCAGGATCTGCACCAGCACATTCCCTTGTAGGGGCCCTGAGGGTAGAGGGTAGGATCAGTCAGAATTCAAGCTTGACCCAGTATCAGGATTTACCTCAAAACTTTCATTAAAATTTACCCATTAGTGGGGGCCCTGAGCTTAGAGGCTGTATGCAGACCAGCCTGATCCAAGCTTGGCTCAGCACCAGGGTTGAGATCATTGGCAAGACTAAACAGAACTTCTGCTTTTGAAACTCTCCCACGAAGGAAGAATAATGAAGACTCTGAATCATCCTAACATAGTCAATTTATTTGAAGAGATCAAGACTGAGAAAACTCTACCTTTTTATGGAGTACACTAGTATAGAAGAGTGCTTGATTACCTAGTGGCTCATGGAAATGTGAAAGAAAAAGTGACCCAAGTAAATTCTGCCAGTGTCTGCTGTGCAGTACTGTCACCAGAAGTTTAGTGAGCATAGAGTTAAAAGCAGAAAACCTGCCCTTGCATGCTGTAAGGACATCAAGATTGCAGATGTTGTCTTCAGCAAGGAATTCACCTTTGGCAAAAAGCTGGATACCTTTTGTAGCAGTCCCCATTTGTCATGGATTAAACTGTGTACCCCCAAAATCTGTGTCAACTTGGCTAAGCCATGATTCCCAGTATTGTCTGATTGTCCACCGTTTTGTCATCTGATTTTCCTATGTGTTGTAAATCCTACCTCTATGATGTTAATGACGCAGGATTGGAGGCAGTTATGTTAATAAGGCAAGACTCAACCTACACGATTAGGTTGTGTCTTAAACCAATCTCTCTTGAGATATAAAAGAGAGAAGCCGGCAGAGAGACAGGGGGACCTCATTCCACCAAGAAACAAGAGCCAGGAGAATAGCGTGTCCTTTGGACCCAGGATCCCTGCACTGAGAAGCTCCTCCACTGGGAAAGATTGATGACAAGGACCTTCATCAAGAACCAACAGAGAGAGAGTCTTCCCCTGTAGCTGGCACCCTGAATTCGGACTTCTAGCCTCCTAGACTGTGAGAGAATAAATTTCTCTTGTTAAAGCCATCCACCATGTGTGTTAGTTATCTAGTGCTGCTGTAAGAGAAATACCACAAGTGGATGGCTCTAACAAATAATCATGGCCTAGACAAGTTGACACACATTTTGGTCAGCTTCTACCTTCTCTTCCTCTCCTTCCTTCCAAGCAAACCACCAGAGGTGGCCTTCCCCTGCCCTCAGGTTTCCGGACTGGGGACCTGGGCGGCTGTGGACTGGGCAAGGTACAGCCCTGAGCAGGTGGGGCTGGTGGCTGCTCTGGGGCTGCTCACGTGAGGGAAAGGGGCTCTGACTTCCCTCCACACTGAAACCTCTGCCTTCTCTCCATCCCCAGAGCTAGGCACATTCTTCCACAGCTGTTGTGCAAGGGATAACTGTCGCCTTCCACAAGACTCTCTGCCATCGCCTCCCCACAGTCCTCCCAGGTAGAAGAGGGGCCTGATGCATGAATGGGAGTGGGGAGGGGACTCTGGGGCCTAACGTCGCCTCCAGCTCCCAGGGGGCAGTGAGCATTCTGTTTTAGAAGAGCCTTTGTCGGAAAGCCCCCACCCCCTCCGTTCCTCTCCCCACGCCTTGCCTTTCCTTGGCATTGATCTGGGCACCTTGCACAGCAGTAACTTCCTCCCCCTCCCATCTGGTGTATGATCTCTTGGTCCTCCTTTCCTTCCCTTCCTGACACTATTGCTCCTCAGCTTGCTAACATTATGGTGCTTGCTGTGTGAAGGAGTGGTTACCGGCACTTGACTTGTGGTGGCTGCTGCATTTCGTACTTTATTTCTCTGCTATTTCTTGAAAAATTGTTATACAGATTTATACACAGAAGTTGCCTCTACTCTCACCTTGGGTGTGCAGTTTTTATGACCAAAACAAACCAGTTGCCATGGAGTCGATTCCGACTCAGAGCGACCCTATAGGACAGAGTAGAACTGCCCCATAGAATTTCCAAGAAGCACCTGGTGGATTCAAACTACCGACCTTTCAGTTAGCAGCCATAGCTCTTAGCCACTACACCACCAGGCTTTCCTTTTTCATGACAAGGTTATATACATATTTTTTAATCAAAAACAACTTCACGCTTTCATCACTGTTACCAGGTCTCCAGGTCTCGCTTTGAGCGACACTGAGGCACAAGTGGGGCAAAAGCAAAAGAAGAAAAACTTTATTTGGTTGGCCAAGCAAAGGACCCCACCAGGACCTGAGTTGCCAAGATGGCTGTCTGATCGGAGGGAACAAGGTTTTATATATTGTTAGGAAACAGAATAGGGGTGGGCTGTTCTTCAGGGTGTGTTCAGGGCTGTGGTCCATCAGGATTAGTGGACAGCTCCTGTAATGATGCCCAAATCATGATGTCGGTGCAGTCCCACTGGGGCCGTGATGGAGGAGAAGCGGAGGGTTAGCTTCGCCCAGCCACCAATCGGAGGTTTGCCACCTCACTCCCTGCTTTTCTTTTCAGGGTTTGAATCCCTTATAAGGTCCGAATCCTGGGCCAGATGGGGACACAGGCTGGAGGTCATTCTTCTGTAACTACTTCATGCTGGCTAGGGGTGCTGGCATAGAACTGGGTTCTGGCTATAACCTGTTTAGGGGAGATGGGGCTATTTCCCTGTTGTAACATCATCTTCAGAAGGAACTTCTGGAGACTAGAAGACACAAACTTTACTACAGTGTTGAATAAACAAGGCCCAAATACAAGCAACAGGACAATTGTGATCGAGTCCTAGAATGACCCTTGATGTTAAGCTCAGGATTGCACGTTAAGCTCGGGATGCAGCCTTTACTGTATCCCAGATATCCTGTGAAATGGGGCCTTGGTTGAACTTGTATAGCCATTTAGCTTTCTCATAAATCTTTTTCACATTTTTTCCCACCGTTCCTGAAGTGTTGACGTAAGTGCAGCAAGAGGTGTTGGCTACTGCACAAACACCTCCTTGTTCAGCTAGCAAATAGTCCAGAGCAATAAGATGGTCGAAGACCACCCTTGACAGAGAGTCAAGGCTCTTTTGTTGATTATTGATGGCTCGAGCAGTGGACTGTGCAGTATTTTATATGGATGAAGTCAGATTACGGAGGGTGGCTTCATGATACGCAAATCCTCCCCAAGGTGCCAGGAACCCTATTACTTCACCTGTTTCAGCAAGAATTAAACCTAGTGCTGTCTTTTGTCTATAACGTGAGGTTCGGTTGGAGGCTTGGTATATGCGGACAAGGGTGCCTGAAGGGGACAAAAATCCTAGGGAGCATTGACTGGTGGTAGTGAAGGGTTGATACAAGGAGTTGCCCACCCATAGTCTGGATAGTGGTAAGCTGGGCTGCCGCTATTTGGGTTTGAGCCAGAGCCTCATATCAAGACATATCCGTTGGGGGCACATAAAGATTCAGTGATGGTGCAGTTATTGAGAGTGGCATTAGCCTGCTCGAGCCAAGTGTTGCTCTGCAATTTCGGGGCTACGGGACCATCAAATTCAGGTTGGTATACTTGGCACGCGGGGCTTTGGCATTCTCTCTAGTGGCATTCTAAATATGCTTCAGAGGTGATGGAGTGTGTCTGGGGGTGTAGGCCCCATGTGATTGGGCAAGCAATAGTTAAGGAGCAAATAAAAAGTTCTTGGGAAATTCCTGGATTTCTTCCCTCAGTAGGTGCCCCTGTGCAGCATACTTGGTTGGTCAGATTAGTTTGGATAGAAGTTGTCTCATTCCAGTTGTCTCGGGTTTTAGCATTGGAGTCAGTGAGACTCCGGACAGTCTGTTGGACAAAATCCTTATTGTAATTAGAGGAATTAAACTCTTGGTCAATGGGTTGTGAACAGATAGAGTAAGTTTGGTTCTCAACCCAGGTGATGTAAATCCCATATATGGAAGTGAATGAAAGATGGGTCCAGAGGGAGGCCCATTGTGTGGGTAATCTGGTGGTGTTTTTAGTAGGTGGCGGTATTTGTAACTGATGACTGGGACTGCTTCTAATTCTCTTTAGTTCTGATGAGGGGGTAGGGGTGAAGTAGACCCAGAAAATCTAAGTGGAGACCATTTGGGATACTTATGAGATAGTTATATTGCCATTCTGGGGGCCTTGTCTCTCCCCTAGAGAGACATGTGGGTGGAAAGCGTGAACAGAATTATGGACAGAGCTAGTTGACAGTCAGTCATGGAGCCCAGCAGGAAACAAGTACCAGGTCATACAAAGCTAGAAAGTAACTACCAATAAGGCTAAAACAACCCACAGAGCCACCAGGGGATGACAATCAACTGGCACAATTGTCTTCGTTGTCTGTTTCCTCTTAAACAACCACTTTAAACCCTCTAAAGCCTGAGTCTCCCAATTATCACAGTTGTCATGGATTAACTTATATCCCCCCAAAAATCTGTCAACTGGGTCATGACTCTCAGTATTGTATGATTGTTTACCATTTGTAATCTGATGTGATTTCCTTATGTGTTGTAAACTGTATCACTTTGATGTAATAAGATGGATTAGCAGCAGTTATATCGATAAGGTCTACAAGATGGGTGTCTTAAGCCAATCTCTTTTGAGCTATAAGAGAGAAGTGAGCAAAAACACACAGGGACCTCATACTACCAAGAAAGCAGTGCTGGGAATAGAGCGTGTCCTTTGGACCTGAGGTTCCTGCGCAGAGCAGCTCTTAGACCAAAGGAAGATTCATGACACAGACCTTCTTCCAGAGTCAACAGAGAGAGCCTTTCCCTGGAGCTGATGCCCTGAACTTGGACTTGTAGCCTACCAGACTGACAGAATAAATTTCTCTTGGTGTTAAAGCCTTCCACTTGTGGTATTTCTGTTATAGCAGCATTAGATAACTAAGACAACTGTCCTGCTGATTTTTACTATTTTGCAGGGTTTGTTGGTCAATATCGAGAGTAGAGGCCAGTCTGATGCGAAACTGGTGGATCCATGCTCCCTTTCTAGTCATCTTGACTGCTGTGGGGGTAGACATCAACGCCTCAAAAGTCCCTTCCATTTTCTGCCAGGTCTGCAGTGTTCCAGGTCTTGACATATATCCAGCTATCAGGCTTTGAAACGTAGAGAGGGACTTCGGGTTGTGAAGAGTCTGCCATGTCACGTACCTGTGACGAGAGTGAAGCATTCCCACCACAGAACACAAATATTGTTTAATAGCAAGCTGGCCTTGCTCATGCATGGTCTCAGCCTCCAGGGTGTTTTCAGGATACAAAGTATTTGAGCCCTCCCAAAAGTTACAGAGGAGGGGATGACCGTACCTAATCTCAAAGGGGCTTACCTTAAATTTGGTTCGAGATGCACCTCTAATCCTGAACAGAGCCAAGGGAAGGGCCTTAACCCAAGTAAATTAGGTCTCCTGGCAAAGTTTCGCCAGAGGAGTTTTAATAGTCTTGTTCATTCTTTCTACTTTTCCACTGGGTTGGGGCCTCTAGGTACCGTGACAACACCACTTAATCCCCAGCTGTCAGGCTGCAAGTTGTGTGACCTAAGCAACAAAGTGTGTTCTGTTGTCACTCCTGATGGTTTGGTGAAGCCCAAACCTGGAAATGATGTCTTCCAGTAGTCTTTTGGAAACTTCTATGGACTTTTCAGTCCTGCAGGGGAATTCTTTGACCCAACTGGAAAAGGTGTCTACAAACACCAGCAGATATCTGTAATTATCTGGAGCCCGGGGCATCTCAGTGAAGTCTATCTGCCAATCTTCTCCTGGAACATATCCTTGGTACTGGGTCCCCTCTGGTGCTGCCGAGAAGGTCTTGGGTTGTTTTTTTCTGACAGGTGACATATTGTCTAGTAACGTCTCTAATAACCTGCAAATTCTAGCTGACAAAGTGTCTCTTTACCCAGTCATACATTGCTTCCTGCCTGTAGTGGGTGGCCTCGTGTAGGTGCTTTAAGATGCCAGGGATCCTGTGTTGTGAGATGAATAGCATCCCATCCCTTGTGAAGAATCACTTATCTTTTTTCTGGAGCTGCCACTGATTGGCCACATAAAGGTCCTTTTCACTGTAACCAGGGTCTTCCGTGGCTTGTGGCAAGCTAGGGTGTGGAAAGAGGGCAGCAACTACCACTGGGGTCATTGTTCTTGCCACCCATTTGGCCTCTAAGTTGGCCCTTTGGTTGTCCTGGACCACTGCAGTATCTCCCTGCTGATGTCCCTTGCAGTGTACCACATCCAGAGCGGTAGGAAACAACACTGCCTCAAGAAGTTGTAAAATCTGTTGGCCATGTTTGATTTCTTTACCGGCCGAATTCAAAAGCCCCCTCTGCTTCCACAAAGCCCCATGCATATATAAAACTGAAAAGACATACTTCAAGTCCATGTAAAGGGTCACTCAATTGGACTTGGCCAGCCACAAAGCCTGGATCATCACAACCAGCTCTGCTTTTTGGGCCGAGGTTCCGTAGAGCGTTCGCTTCGAGGACCTCGGTGCAGCTGACAACTGTATAGCCCACCCTAGACTGGCCACCCCTATGAAGCTACTCCCGACTGTGAAGATCTGTAAGTAAGCATCTGCTAGAGGTTGATCCTGTAGGTCTGGGCAGCTGGCATAGACTAGGTCCACCATCTGGACAGTCATCGTGGATGGGGTCTCCCAGGGAGAGAGTGGGGAGAAGGGTGGCCTGATTTAGAGCGACACCAGATTCGACCAAAACGTTGGGATTATCAACCAGAGAGGCCTTGTATTGAGTTATTTGGCTCTGGGATAGCCAATGACTCCCCCTCTGTTCCAGTACAGTGAGTACTGAATGAGGGGCATAAACTCAAATAGTTTGGCCCAAGGTTAGCTTTTTGGCTACCTTCAGGATCTGTAAGTGGCTGCTACTGCTTTAAGTCACACTAGCCACCCACGGGTGACCGGGTCCACAGTCCTGGAGAAGCTAGCTACTAGTTGCCTCCAGGAACCCAAATTTTCAGTGAGGACCCTGCAGCTATTCCTTGAATCTCGTGCACAAAAAGATCAAAAGGTTTATGCAAGTCCAGAAGTCCTAACGCTAGAGCCTCCCTCTAGTAGGGCCTTTTTACCTCACTCCAATGCTGTTTGTTCTTGTTTGGTACAAAGAAACTGGTTGGTCTCCTCTCCTTCCAGGATGGCATAGAGGGGCTTGATAAATAGCCTGAAATTAGGGACTCAACCTGCAGAAGCCTGCCATCCACAGGAACCTGCGGAGCTGTTTCCGGTTCTCTAGAGGCACTGGTCTACATATAGCTTCTTTCCTGTCTGGATGGAGCTCTCGCTTTCCCTCACTGATGATAAACCCCAAATAAGCCACCTTCTGCTGGACAATTTGGGCCTTTTGTTTCAACACCCTATACCTGGCCTCTGCCCAAAATATTTAACAGTCACAATGTTCCCTGCACAGCTGAACTCGTCAGCGCTGACAATAAATCATCCACATACTGCAACAGGGTGCCATTAGTCATTGTCAGCCTTTGGAGCTCTTGGGCCACGGAGGTTCCAAACAGAGTGGGGCTATTTTTAAAGCCCTGAGGGTGAACACTCCAGAACGCCTTTAGTATTACCCATGTTCTTACTCCTACACCTTCACACGAAGAGGGACAAAGAACACTGGTTCCAGATGCACTCAGACAGAAGGTTGTCCCCTCAACCCAGAGGGACACTCACCAGATGGCAGGGGTCTAGGCCCTATCTACCACGGGCCACCTTATGGACCTGCCAGGATTCAAATCCACCAGAAACAGTGCTTGCTTGATTACTGCATATTTCTTCCCTCACTTTCTGGAGTCTCTGTTTGGTTTGGAGCGCAACCACCCATAGTACAAAGAGGGGCCCAAACACAAGAGATCCTCATCAGGCCGGGACTGGCACGCCCAAAACACTGAGCGGAGCTTCTGGCTGGCTTGCCAAAATATGTTACTGGACCTCCAGGTCTTGCCCTCCACGACACAGAGGCACCAGTTGGGCAAAAGAGAAAGCAGAAAAACTATTTGGTTGGCCAAGCAAAGGAGTTCACTGGGACTTGCGTTGCTAAGATGGCTCTCTGATTGGCTGGCATATGGGTTTATATATGGAGAGGAAACAGTGTAGGGGTGGGTTCTATTTCAGGGCGTGTTCAGGGGCGTGCCCATCGGGATTGGTGGGCAGCTCCTGTAGTGATGCCACCCTCATCAGGTCAGCGCCGTCCCACTGGGGCCTTAACATAGTGGAAATGGCGGCTTAGCACTACCCAGCCGCTGTATGGCGGTTTCCCACCTCACATGCCATCCGTCAGTTTTCTGCCTTATCACCTTCTCTTCTTCCTCCCCTCAGCAGCAGATGAAGCCCTTGGGTCCCAGAAACAGGACTCACAAAGTCATCCCTGACTCAGTGGAGCCCCAGGAGGAGGCTGGTCAGGAGGACCATGAAGAGGTTTGAGGCCGGATACACAGATACCCCCAGGACAGGAGGGGGAGAAGGGGCCTTGGATCACCCTTTCCACTAGGCCTTCCCAACCACACCAGGAGCCCCCACCTCAAATGATCAAACTCATAGACCTCAGCTAGACAGTTATACGCTTCGTAGCATAATCCCTAATATCATTTCTAGGACATTAAACAGTGTGCACCCCAGAGGTGAAGCCATATTAAAATGAAAGGGGACAAGTCTCATGCAAGGGGCAATGGCGCCCCCTGGGGGCTGCTAGGCTACCTCAGAGGCTTGGAGCACTGCTTGGGTGACATCAAGGCAGGTGCAGGGAGTTGGGGGTGCCCTGATGGCAGGGGCAAAACCAAGGGACAGCCCCCTACCCCAGGAAGGGCAGAGAAGTAAGAGGGAGATGGGTGATGAGCTGGGGAACAGGCGTAATGACGGGGAGATGAGGGATTTACCCCTAACTCATAGTCTCTGCCACACACTTGTGGGGCACTGACTCCATATCACTGCCCTCAGGGCAAAGGATGCTGGGTCCAGAGGGCCAGCACCCGCCCACAGACCCGTGTTCACACCCCAGCATCTGAGGACTCAGCACTCCAGGCTTTTCAGGCCTCCAAGACCTCTTTTCTGTTCATTTGTGTAGCTGTGCGCTGTGACTCCTGAGGACTGGGATAATCTTCCAGAAAGCATGGGCAGGGACAGGCCAACCCAGGACCACTTTAGGCAAGCCCCCTGCGGGCACTACACTCTGGAAGGAGGGGTCTCCTCACAGGGCTCCAACTCACCCTCTGGGCAGGCCATACCTATTGTCTCTCCACCCTCCTGCGGACAACACTCCAGGACAGGGCACCACAGAAAGCTCCGGGTAAGTGGCCTTCCTTGTCTGGAGCACACCCTGCTGGTGCTTCTGCCTTCTTCCTTGGCAGGTTGGCCTGCCTTTACAAGGGGGAGGGGAATTTTTTGAAGGGCTTTCCCACCCACCCCAAGTATTTTTAGTGTTTTTCACAATAGCAAAAAAATGGAAACCTAGACGCCCATCAACAGATGAATGCATAAACAATCGTACATAGACACAATGGAGTATTACGCAATGTTAAAGAACAATGATGAATCTGAGAAGCATCTCATAAATAACATGGATGACACTAGAGGACATTATGCTGAGTGAAATAATCACAAAAGGACAAATGTTATAAGAGACCTCTACTATAAAAACTCATGTAAAAGTTTACACACTTAAGAAACAATCTTTCTTGGTTATGAGGGATGGGAGGGGTGGGGGTAGGAAACTAAACAGACAATAGGTAAATGGTAACTTTGGTGAAGGGTGAGAGTGCACAATACTGGGGAAACCAGCACAACTTCTACAAGGAAAGGTCATGGAAGCTCCATAGACACATCCAAACTCCCTGAGGGACTGAAGTGCTGGGCAGAGGGCTGTGGGGACCATGGTCTAGGCAAACATCTAGCTTAACTGGCATAACACAGTTTATAAAGACAAAGTTCTACATTCTACCTTGGTGAGTAGCATCTGGGATCTTAAAAGCCTGTGAGCAGCCATCTATAAGATACTCCACTGGTCTCACGCCTTCAAGAGCAAGGTAGAATGAAGAGAACAGGATACAAGGAAAAGATTAGTCCAAAGGACTGATGGACCACAGTTACCATGGCCTCCACCAGACTGAGTCCAGTACAGCTAGATGGTACCCGACTACCATTACTGACTGCTCTGACTGGGATCACAACAGAGGGTCCTGGAGAGAGCTGGAGAAGGATGTAGAACAAAATTCTAACTCACAAAAAAACACTAGATTTACTGGCCTGACAGACTGGAGAAACCCTGAGAATATGGCCCACGGGCACCCTTTTAGCTCAGTGGTGAAGTCACTCCCAAGGTTCACCATTCAGCCAGGGATTGAAGGGCACCATAAAACGAAATGGGACTAATGAGGCACAGGAGACCAGGTACAACGACTAGAAGGCAGGAGGGGACAAGAAAGCTGG
The DNA here is from genome assembly GCF_000243295.1 of Trichechus manatus latirostris. NCBI lineage: Eukaryota > Metazoa > Chordata > Mammalia > Sirenia > Trichechidae > Trichechus > Trichechus manatus. Next base: position 7,878,595 of record NW_004444056.1, on the reverse strand, counting down.
AGATAGGGAGCCCAAGGTTGAGAAGGGACATTGTTGACATGTCATGTGGTTAACCATTGTCATAGGGCAATATGTGTACTGTTTAATGAGAAACTTTGTTCTGTAAACCTTCGTCTAACGTAAAAAAAATTATCTGTGAGATCAAATTGACAACAACAACTCAGAAGGTGTGATGGGAAGCCTAGGGGACAGAGAGTTGAAGATAACGGTAATGGAATAATTTGGACAAGGACAGTGGGAATAGCAGCACAACTGGAAGAATGTAATCGATGTCATTGAATTGTACGTGTAGAAACTTTTGAAATGGTGTAACTTTGGCTATGTATATTTTCACCAAAAAAAGGTCCTCCAAGGTCGAGAAGGGAGAGTGTTGACATGTCATGGGGTTGTTAACCAACATCATAAAACAATACGTGTACTGTTTAATGAGAAACTATTTGTTCCATACACCTTCATCTAAAGTACAATATAAAAAATTTAAAAAAAGAGAAAGACGGTAGCCACTTTTGTGCTAGTGGCACATTCTGGCACCAAGGGTCCATCATAAGGGTTGGCTCCACCTCACACTACATCTAAGCCAGCCTTCCTGTCACTTCATCCTCAAATATGAAATACCTCAGCTAGGTGAGGAAAAGTTTGCAAAACAAGACAGATACTCGGGAAAGAATGACTCCAAGGACACAGACTGACATTCACTAAAGAGAAGGAAACAAAACAAAACCTCTAAGTGATATCAGACAAAGAACAGGATGCAAAGAAAAAAAGAATAAAAGCCACAATGCAAGAAGCTGAGCTTGCAAATTAAACATGTAATTCCTGCAAGGAAACATACAAGTGCTGGAAGACAAAATTCAGGAAAACTCCTAGCACATGGAATAAAAGCAGAAGAAAACCTAAAACATGAGAAAAAAACAGAGACAAGGATTAGTCTGGGAGGTCCAACATCTGATCAACTGCAGCACCAGGAAGGGAGAACCAAAACAAAACAAAAACTGAAACTAAACCTATTTCTGTCAAGATGATTCTCACTCATAGTGACTCTACAGGACAGAGTAGAATTACCCATGTGGTTTCCAAGGATGTAAATTTTTTTATGAAAGCAGACTGCCACACCTTTCTCATACAGGACAGGTGGGTTTGAACCACTGACCTTTTGGTTAGCAGCTGAGTTCTTAACCACTGCACAACCAGGGCTCCTATTAGGAAATGAGGAAAGAAAGAGAAGACTGAATAGAAAATGCCCTGGACCAAAGGGAGAATGGATGATCCAATCGTGACCCTCCAGAATGCAGAGCTGTTTGAATGAAAGAATAAGTCTCAAACTAAGGCAGGCCATTGAGAACTTAACAGAGCCCCATGGATAAAGATTTTATCCTTGAGTCCTCCAAACTCAGGAAGATTGTGGAGAGAACAAGTAGGCCCCTAGAGAATTGAGCATCAGGCATCACTGAACTTCAACAGCATAGTGTTAACAGAGCCTCGAGTTCTAAAGGAAATAGTTGCATTTATTCCATCTATCCATCAGAATACAGATATGCTCAGACACTCAAGGACTCAGTGTTCACTTCTCACACACCACTGTTAGAACAGGACTGAAGACACGCTCTAACAAAATAGGAGCATACACCTTTTAGGAGGAAGATCTGAAGTGCACATATTAAGTGGGAGCCACTGATTCCAGGCAGAGAACTGTCAGGGGAGAATGTTCAGTACACCCAGAGAGAGCACAACGTGGAGGGGCAAAGGGCCATCAGTACAATTCAGAGCTTGAAAGGTTTTGAGATCAAGGAACTAAAGGGAAGAAAAAAAAAGCCAATCAGAAATTCCAGGAGGAAAATAAAACCAGATGAAAAAGCTAGTTCTAAGCATGACTTGGGTGGTGCAAGTTGTTAACACACTCGGCCAATAACCAAAAGGTTGGAGGTTCAAATCCACCCAGAGGTGTCTCAGAAGAAAGGCCTGGTAATTTACTTCCAAAAAATCAGCCATTGCAAACCACATGGAGCACAGTTCTACTCTGACACACGTGGGGTTGTCATGAGTTGAATTGCCTAGATCTGCAGGGCACAGTTGTGAGTTGTTTACACTTTAGTTCTCCCAACGGTAGGTATGACAAGGATGTCTATTTTACAAAGAAACTGAGACTGAGGACTGACAGGCTCACACCACTCCCAAGTGGTAGGGGTGAGATGGGGACCCGAGCTGTCCGACCTTGAAGTCCACTTGGCCTCACAGCCTTACACCCACAGACCACACACGAGTCAACCTGAGCCCGGCACAATGTTAAGCACCTATAAGGACGTAAAAGGAGTCCAGTCTGGCCTTGGACTGTGCTTGACATCAATACACTATGTTCACTGTCATGGAGTTCTTCACAATGTTTGCACAGGCCTGAGGATGGTGTTGGATTTGAATAGCCCCTTTGGGTGGCACACCAGATAGTGGTCACAGCCACTGCTTCTCTCCTGGATGTGGCGTCTCTACCACCAACTTGGAAGATCCTCCTGAATCTGAAGTTACACAGCAGGATGCAAATGTGCCCGAGTCCAGGGCCATAGGGGACACGAGGCAAAGTGAAAAGTCAAGCACTGACCCTCTCCTTGTTTAAAATGTTGCTGCCTTGTTCATCTTGGACTTTTTGCATTACTTCTGATTTTTTAGAAAGTTGTTAGAATACAATTTATCTTGATGACAGGTTTTTGAGCCCTTTTAGATATTGTGCTTTAGGCGAGCGCCTTGCTCACTTCACATCCTCGTCACTGGAGTGGACAACACAAAAGTGGACACTCATCTGTCCAACGCTGGGGGCAGGAGGGGGCCGGGGTGGGGGCTCAGGGGTGTTACCTCAAGTTCAGAGGTGGAGGCACTAGCCTAGTGACGTAACTGTACTAAAGAAGTGGGGAGATGTGGTCGTTTCAGGGAGTCGGATTCTTATCAGTCTTCCTAAGAGGGAGTCAGTCCATACGTGCAACACTGACAATGAAGGAAGAGCCGTGTGCTGAGCTCATTATTCTGTGACCTAGGTAATCAGAAAACAGGCCATGAGAGACACCGCCCACCAGGGTGGGAGTAGGTAATAAGTCCGTTCCTGTTGGGTGTTTAAGCCAATGAAGTATTACAAAGGAAGGCCAAAGAACAGAAATGATTTTTAGCAACTTAATACATTCTGAATTTGAAAATTCAAAGAAGGGCAAAATTAAATGCCAGGGAGTTTTAAGAAAAAGACAAAAACCTCGACCCTCCAGGGTAAGGGATAAGGGACAAAGACGTAACTCCTCCATCTTTTGGAAACAGAAAGGCCACAGTGTTTACAAAGGAGAGAGCATTAGATGCCAGGGACAGAGCAACGGCAGCGTGGAGGCTGGGAGACAGAGGAAGGTGGAGACTTGTGCGCTGTGTGCAAGTGAGGCTGGTGTGGCTCAGACGTTGGGGCGCTGGGACTTCCATGCGGATCTGATGTGGGGCGGAGGTGGGATTCCAGACAGTCCTCAGAAAAATGGCATCACTATGGAACTAGTCTTACTTTCAGGAGAAACTACAGTCCTAGGTCAGCAGTGGTTGTAGGATGGCATTTTCAGGAGGGTCACTCACCCTGATGAGGAGGGGGCACTCTAACATAACAGCAGTGTGAGCCCACATCTTCCGCAGGAAATAACCGCCCCTCCCTCACCAGGCCGCTCCACTGGACCCACTGCATGTAAACAACTAGCAGACTGAGTAGCCTGAGTGTCCCAACATTTGGCCCTACAGGCTGAGCAGAGATGTAGTGAGATGGCGGGATGGGCATCAGGTGGGGGTGGCCTGGGGCGAGGCTGAGAGGTGACACCAAGCAGCAGGGTCTTAGAGTTGGAGTGATACATGTGCCAGGCAAGAGACATTATTTATTCATTTTGAAGAATGAGGAAACAGAGGCAAAGCAAGTCCAGGAACTTCCTCATGGTCACATAGCTAAGTAAAGGGGTTGGCAGGAACTCGACCCCATAAGGTCTCTGCCAGGGGAAATACAGGGGTCCCCACTTAAAAGGGGACTGAGCAGCTGTGAGTGAAAAGGGGTCCAAGGCTCACATCCGACCCACTAGTAACCCTCCTGTGGGGTCCTTGTCCCATACTCTCTCCATGGGCAAAGACCTGAGGACCCCTAGAGGTCAGGGATCCTTTTCTCCAGACTCCAATGTAAACAATCAAATCCAGGTTATTTAAAAAGCTGAGGGTCTCTGCAGTGCTTTAAATCACTTTCCAAGAAACGAGTCCTATCAGGGCCAGGTGGGGTTTAACTCTTACATGTGCACAATCAGAACTCTGGGTTTAAAACTGAAAGTCTAAACTCTAGTGGCAGAGAAAAGACCAATCTTACAGAACTTTGGGGTTGTTATTCTTACTATATTTAAAAAACCAAAAACCCACTGCAAATTCCCACTCATAGCAACCCTACAGTACAGAGTAAAACTGCCCCACAGGGTTTCCAAGAAGCGGCTGGTGGATTCGAACTGCTTTTTGGTGAGCAGCTGAGCTCTTAATTACTGTGCCTCCAGAGCTCCATTGCTACATTTAGGCATCTGAGAACAGATTTAGAAAATCTCAATGTGTCCTTCTTTGTGCCCTCTCCAGACACTCCATGAGAAAAACACCTGCTTAGACACAGAAGGACTTAAGGATTGGATCATCAACATCATTTAATGGAGCCACTCAGAACTGCAGATCTGCAGCTGAGAAATCCCAACCCCTTCTGTGTCTCTCACAGAGACTTTGTTATTAGCTGCCCATTATGCTCCACCTCATGGAGATCCTATGCATAAGAGTGAAAATTTTGTTCGGTCCCGTACCATCTTTGTGATCATCGGCATATCTGATTCTGTTGTGATCCATAAGGATATCACTGGCTAATTTTCAGAAATAGATTACCAGGCATTTCTTCCTAGTCTGTCTTGGTCTGGAACCCCCACTGAAACCTGTCCACCTGGGTGACCCTGCTGGTATTTGAAATACTGGTGACATAGCTTTCAGCCATTACAGCAACATGTAAGCCACCACAGTACAACAAAGGGACAGATGAGTGGGGCTCAAAGGGACTAAACCAAAACAAGAACTAAACCCATTGCTGTTGAGTCGATTCTGACTCATAGTGACCCTAAAGGGTAGAGCACAACTGCTCCAGTGGGTTTTCAAGGCTGTAAATCCTTACGGAAGTAGACTACAACATCGTTCTCCCCCACAGCAGCTGGTGGATTCTAACCACTGATATTTCAATTAGCAGCTGAGTGCTTTAACCACTGCACCACCAGAGTTCTTTCAGAGACGATGCCCCAGAAAATACTTGTCCATAAATAGAAGAGCCTTTAAAGGGCTAGGAATTGTATCACCTGTATTAAAGTTAAACGTTTGAACCGTATGTTTAAAACTGAAAATTTTCCATTGACATGCAAAAAAGAAAAACCAAAGACTTTAAGAGGTTTGTTTCTTTTCTTCACCACTTGATGCGCACAGCCTAACAAGGTACTATTAGGTGAACTATCAGCATATTTACACATGGTTATTGACCAAGGAAGGAGCCACAGTGGTGCAGTGGTTAAGCACTCTAACAGAAAAGTCAGTGGTTAGAACCTACCTAACGCTACAGGAGAAAAGACCTGGAGATCTGTTCCTGTAAAGATTATAGCCTAGGAAACCCTATGGTGCAGTTCTATGCTGTCCTATATGGTCACTGAGTTGGAATGGACTCGACCGCACACAACACGGATCAAGGACATTCTGAGACAGAAGTGCCCACCAGTCCTCCTGAGCTCTACCGCACACATGCACAGCCTTTGCCAACACCTATCTCTTACCCTCCTCTATACCATGAACTCAGTAGACTGACGTCCAGTATATATTCTTAAGTGGAAAAAATACACTTATGTGCAGAAAACATGGTAAATAACCAACATACATTCATGTATGTATTTATGTATTCTGGGGGAGCAACATTTGTGAGAAACACTGAAAAGTTACACAGGAAACAAAATGGAAATGGTTAGTAACTGGTGGTGGTATTAACAGAACACAGGTACTATAGAAGGAAGTCTCCTTCTGAATACATCTTTTCATATACTCTTCAGTTTTGAACCATGTGGAAGTTTTATATGTTAAAGGAATAATTCAAAATGAAAGCAAACCTTAACATTAAATGTACGAAAAACAAGTAAACATAATAACATATGAAACTGCCACTGCCCATCTGCGAGTTTGACCTACTGTGGTGGCTGGCATGTTGCTAATGCAGGAAGCTATACCACCAGTATTTCAAATACCTGTACAGTCACCCATGGTGGACATCAGTGGAGCTTACAGACTTCAACAGCCTAGGAAGACCTGGCAATCTACTTTAGAAAATGAGTCAATGAAAACCTTATGGATCACAACAAAACACTGTCTGATATAGTGCTGAAAGATGAGCCCCCTGGGTTGGAAGGCACTACTAAAACATACCAGTGATCATGAAGATGGCGCAGAAGTGGGCAACATCAGTTCTGTTACGCAGGAGGACAAAGAGCCCTGGAGATGCCATGGTTTAGCGCTTGGCTACTAACCAAATGGTTGACACTTCAAACCCACCAAGCAGCTTTATGGGGTAAAGACCTGGCAATATGCTTCTGTAAAGATTACAGACAAGAAAACCCTATGGGGAAATGCTACTTTGTCAAATGGAGTCACTATGAATTGGAATCCACTCCATGCACACAACATAAATAAGGTCACCATGGGCTGGAGCCAACTCGATGGCAGCAAACAATATCAAACTGATCACATAACCATTCGCAAGACACTTTGCGCTCAAACCAATGTTTACGCACACTAATCTTGTGTTAATATCCTTAATGTAAATGTATAAGGAAAATATAGAAAAAAAAACTCAGTACTTTACAAAATAAGTTTTTAGTAGCACAATTAGTATTATGACTTTGAAATTATTTGAATATTACTAGGAACCAAGGTATTTATTAAAAGACATGCAAATATAAAATAACACAAACTGACAAGATTTGCCCATTTACCTTTATCCCATGAATGTTCCTTGCTTCAGCCTAATAAATCAGCCTTGAGCAAACATTTCTGAAAATAGAATTCTTGCTTAAAACCCATCCTCGTGCCGTGTTTTTGCTTGCCAACTTCAAATTACTAAGTTTCTACTGTCGTATGACACCCAAAACTCATAAAAAACCTCTTGCATCACCTTACCCTTTGAAGTTGAACACAGACTTATGCTGAGGTCTCTTTCCTATCTCAACAAACTGAATAAAGTCTAGTTTGCCTATTTAACATTGTCCAGCACCATTTCTTGTACATAAATATACACACACATATACGTATATATATACAACCTTAAATTTCTATTAGGAAAAAAACCATGAATTTATGATGTAAAAATTTATGTGCTTTACATGCTCACTGAAAGGCCAAGACAAAATTGAGTTAATGGTAACACGTTTTGGTTTATCACCGAGCCTATGTATTGCACACAACTTGGTTTTTAAACTAGAGGTTTGGGGAGAGAGGGTTGATTCCAGATCTGGAACAGGGAAGTACAAAGTGATCCAGCTAGTTCTTTTGCATTCAAACACTAATACAGTTGCATCAACAATGTATGTGGTTGGTGCAACTAAAAAACTGAATAAACTTTAATTTTTATTAATTTAAATGTACCAATAAACTTGATTCAATTACTGAAAAAGTATGCTTGGAGTAACCTGGGACTGTGAATCTACTTTTCCATAGTAAAATTTATGAAATGTGCTGCTTCTGGATTCTGGAACACAGAGTACAACAAAAGGAAATGTAAAAAATGTTTCATAAATATATTTATATTGATTAATTTCAGTTATAATTTTTACCTTGACAATGAATAGACATATTGGGTTCAATAAGATTTTTCATTAAAAATTTCATATTTATGTTATTAAATGTATAATGTGGCTACTAGAAAATTATGACATCTTTAATGTGCATCACATTTCTATTAGAACTGTGCAAAACCCAACGTCTACCTTACAAAAAATACAGAAGACAAACTAAACAAAATCATAATAAAACAAATACAGTAAAACCTGTGAGAGACGGGAAGCAATGGGAGTGCCTTGTTTTACCAGGTCTTGCATGTTTTCCACCTTTGATTGGGTACTTACCACTTTTATTTTGTTCTCTATTAAGAATCATACATCATAAACACCCAGTGAGTTTTTATTCTCTTACAAGTTTCTGACTTACACAGGTTCCGGATGTCACAGGTTTGACTGTATCAGAATGCTGAACATTTTACAAGATAAGCAGGAGAATGTTTTGTGTAAAACAGATTAAACAGATCTAGAAATAAAAAGGCAACGTGGAAATATGGTTTGGATCCTAACTTCAAAAAACCCAATAACCGTAATAGATAATTTATGGACAACTGGAGAAATTTTCATTTGTTGTGAGGGACAATGAAGATCTGAGCTGTTCTGGTAGGAAACTGACCTTATTTATAGGAGCTTAAAGGGTGAAGTAAATGTCTACAATTAACCATTGGTTGTTCCATCATAACAATTTACATACATAGACAAACACCCTATATTTATAAAGGCTCTCTAAACCATGGATGTTTATATTAGTGAGGTTTGAGGAATCACAACAGAATTTCCCACATTCCATATATTTAAAATATTTCTCTCCAGGGTGATTTCTTCTGTATTCAGTCAGGGATGAGGAATAACTAAATGCTTTTCCACATGCCTTACTGAAGGCCTCTCTCTACTATGAATTCTTGTATGTGTAGTAAGGTGTGAGGACTGACAAAAGGCTTTGCTGCATTTCTTATGTTCATAAGGTCTCTAACCAGTGTGAGTTCTCATTGTATACTGAGGGTTGAGGAGTGACAAAAAGCTTTGCCACATTCCATACATTAATAAAGTCTCTCTCTAAAGTGAGTTCTCATATGAGTACAGAGATGTGATGACCGATTAAAGGCTTTGCCACATTCCTTACATTCATAAGGCCTCTCACCACTGTGACTTCTTATATGTGCAGTGAGGTTTGAGGAATAAC
>NW_004444056.1:7843679-7869441 GCF_000243295.1 Trichechus manatus latirostris | reverse complement strand
ATGTGCAGTGAGGTTTGAGGAATAACGAAAGGCTTTGCCACATTCCTTACATTCATAAGGCCTCTCTCCACTGTGAGTTCTTACATGTGCAGTGAGGTAGGAGGACCAATTAAAGGCTTTGCCACATTCCTTACATTGATAAGGCCTCTCACCACTGTGAGTTCTTACATGTGCTGTAAGGGCTGAGGAAACACTAAAGGCTTTGCCACATTCCTTACATTTATAAGGCTTCTCTCCACTGTGAGTTCTTACATGTTTAGTGAGGTCTGAGGAGTGACTAAAGGCTTTGCCACATTCCTTACATTCATAAGGCCTCTCACCATTGTGAGTTCTTATATGTGAAGTGAGGTGTGAGGACTGACTAAAGGCTTTGCCACATTCCTTACATTCATAAGGCCTCTCACCACTGTGAATTCTAGTATGTATAGTGAGGTCTGAGGAGTGACAAAAGGCTTTGCCACATTCCATACATTCATAAGCTCTCTCTCCACAGTGAGTTCTCATATGTGCAGTGAGTTTTGAGGACCAACTAAAGGCTTTGCCACATTCCTTACATTCGTAACGTCTCTCTCCATAGTGAATTCTCATATGCGCAGTGAAGTTTGAGGACTGAACAAAGGTTTTGCCACATTCCTTACATTCATAAGGTCTCACTCCACTGTGAATTCTTATATGTCTAGTTAGGTTTGACGAACGACTAAAGGCTTTCCCACACTCCTTACATTCATAAAGCCTCTCTCCACTGTGAATTCTCATATGTGAAGTGAGGTCAGAGGAGTGATTAAAGGCTTTCCCACATTTCTTACATACATAAGGCCTGTCTCCACTATGAGTTCTTATATGTGCAGTGAGGTTTGAGGACTGGCTAAAGGCTTTCCCACATTCCTTACATACATAAGGTCTCTCTCCACTGTGAATTCTCATGTGTATAGTGAGCTTTGAGGAACGACGAAAGGCTTTCCCGCATTCTTTACATTCATAGGATTTCTCTCCAGTAAGAGTTCTCACAGCAGTGCTGAGGTAAGAGGGACAACTGCAGGCTCCTCCACATTGCTTACACTGATAGGCACTGCATCCAGAATGAGATCTGATATGATGATTAAGTGATGAATGATTCATCAAGGATTTTCCACACTCAAGGCATTCAGAAGGATATGCATCCACAGGAGTTATTTTTAGCACAGAAAGATTTGGAATCTGGCTGAAGGTCTGTCCACAATGATTGTCTTCATTACTTTCACAAAGGTTCTCTAACATACGGATTCTGTTAAAAATAGGCAGCACGCTGTTGGATACAAATTTGTTACCATTTCACCATTACCACACACATTAAACATGTATTTTTTTTGTCCTGGATTGTCCCATGTTTCATAGAATAAATCATCTAGCAGATACGCTACCATTATTTTTACTGTGTTTGTAAAATATGGTGCTAACAATTGTATTTAAGTGAAATGTTTCAAACATTAAATATTTGACTCACATTTATAAAAATACTGTACTGTAAAAATTCTGTGAACACAGTATTAGAGCTGGTTTTAAATACACATATACAAAACCTCAATGGCACAAAAGTTTGTACTGCCATATATACGTGTGAGTGTGAAGTGTGTGTATGTATATATACATAATTGTTGTTAACTGCTGTTGAGTTGATTCCAGCTTAGTGACCCTATGTGACCAAAAGGCTGGTGGTTCAAACCCACCCAGTGGCACTGCCAAGAGTCGGAAAAGGCAGCAACAGATTTGAGAACTGCACAGATACACACAAGCGTCCCTACTCCTCACTTAGCAACTATCTCATTATCTGAAATTTCGCATTTGCGAAAATAGAAAAAATCTAACGTCACTATTTTGCACATTTATGAGGGTCTCCGAGTGGCCTCAGAGAACCTGGGCAGCGCTACACCACGCTCTCTGGTTCCTTCTACTGGCAGGGTTACCACATCCAGCTGTTGGGCAGGGCCGAGCTCCTCTCTGGCCACAGCCTCCAGGTGGATGCACAGGCACTACTCAGCCAGTAGGCACCTCTTTTGGGTTCCTATCTCCTATGCGACTCGAGGCCCTGCAACTCAAAATTGCTGTGGCTTGGAAAGGTAGGAAAAAGATTGCAACAGACAGGGTGTTTGGAAAAAATACTTGCAAGTTTAATGACATCTCAAAGTGAGGTGAACAGGGCCTGAAGCCTCAACCTCGCTGGGACTGGTTGCATAGCCAGGCTCACAGCTCACTCAAAAAAGCCCCAAGCCTTGGTGACTTGCCAGGCCTGGAGAGCAGTGTAAGCTTTGGGATCCGGAAAGCAGAACTTTTAGGGGTGGGATTGGAGCCCTGGAGTGGCTCCACGAAGAGAACTCTGACCCAGCATAGGAGGAAGGTGAAGTGGTTAAGCTGTGCGTCCTCCAAAGACAGAGACTAGCTTTATCCAGCTTTGTCTCCTCCAAGCTTCTTTCCTCACAGAGGAAAAACTCATAAATGGAATTATCATAGCAATGAGTACATCAGTAAATCTAAGCTGTTATTATGTCTATGATCATATTTTCTAAATAAAAAAATTGGACAAATGGTCTGAAAATGCAAAAAATCCTTCATTTTCACATGACGCAGATTTTCCCAAAAAGATCTGGTCTATGGAACATAACCACGTTGAAAAGTGACCAGTGAGTGTATGTGTGTACATATATACATATACATATACGTGCATAAAAACCCAGGAATCACGCTGGTGCAGTAGTTAAGCTTTTGGCTACTACCCAAAAGGTGGGCTGTTGGAACCCCCCAGCAGCTATGAGGGAGAAAGTTGGGGCAGTTGGCTTCCTGAAAGATTACAGCCTTGGAAATGCTATGGGGCAGTTCTACTCTGTCCTATAAGGTCACTATGAGTTGGAAAAGATTCGACAGCAATGAGTTTTTATACATGGGGGTGTGTGTATATGCTATGTGTGTGTGCGTGTGTGTATATAATATATATTTATATCGTTCTTAAGTGCTGTTAATTTCAGTTCACAGTGACCCCATGTGACAGAGAACTGCCCCATAGGGTTTTCTTGGATGTAATCATTAACGAACCAGATTGCTAGGTACTTTTCCCCATAGAGTCTCTTCACAGGTTCAAATTGTCAAGCATTTGGTTAGCGATTGAGAGCTTAAACATTGGTCCCACCTAGGCTCCTTGGGTATATAAATATTTTAATGTCATTATACCTTCTTAAGACTCTCTCCTGAAGCACTGCTGTCTCTCACATAAAAGACACTTACCTCACATGTGTTTTCTGGTTGTTATCCTGATCTTCAGTGCCATGCAATTCGCGGACGTCTCCTACCATTGAGGACCAGGTGTCATTTTTCACGAATTGCACGATTATATTTTCAGTGGATAGCTTGTCTCCATCAATAAGGTTTTGAGAAGCTGACTCAATGATTTAAGATGAGGTTCACAACATGAAACAAAAAGGAGAGACAATATTCAGAGGGTAAAGGTAGCTTTGAGCAAAGAAAGCTTCTGACACATTTTGATGTTTCTGTACTTTGGCAATGTTGAGAAAGCAATTTACTAGGAAATACTTCCATGAAGATTGAGAGTGATGGTTACGTATATAGGAAGTAATTAAAAAAGCAAAGTAGAAAGGTATTGGACACAATGCACATGGAACATTAAAACAGGAAAAGAGGACAGTCTTTCTCCATGAACCAGGTGTTAGGATTGATGAAAGTCAGAAAAGCAAGCTCAGGTATCTGTTAAGCACATACTCCTCAACCCAAAAGATACTTTTTCTAATTGATTTTTTCAAATCTCATTCCCTCCATGCAGGTCCAGTCCTTCAAATGATTCCTGCCTACTGGTGCCCCCGACACAGTGGTCCTGGACAAGTGCTATCTCCATTCTCCTTAGGACTTCCTCTTGCTACTCTGGGAGACCAAATGGGTGTAGCTGATATGGTGATCATGGAGAAAGGCATATCATTAGGGAAGACAGGGAGCAGCAATGAACACTTCCCTGACACTGAGCCAATACTTTGGTCCTCGGGGTCTCTGGTAACTGGCAGGTGTGAATTCATTTGTAGTAAAATAATCAGGTCAAACTGGTAATAAACAAAGCAAGACCCTTTACATGGTCCCAGATCACAAATACTCTGTGCACTAAAGAAACCCCTGAAGTCAACACTCACGTTTACAACATTTAAAGAGCCTTAAGGCTTTTAACCACAATCGAAATAAGAAATCAGTTTAAAACACAGAGCTCTGTACTCATGGGAAACCAAGATATACATGTTCCAGAGAGCAAGTGACCATATTTGTCATATTTAACTATATATTCCCATTCCTAAGCCCACATAGTGGAGTAACATCAATGGGAATAACATATTTGGTCACAAAAAATTTTTAAAAATGTAAAAATGAAGAGCTATGGCCGCTAGCTGAAAGGTCGGCAGTTCAAATCCACCAGACGCTCCTTGAAAACCCTACTGGACAGTTCTTTTGTCTTACAGGGTTGCTATGAGTTGGAATTGATCCGAAGGCAATGGGTTTTTTTTTTTTATCCATACCTACTGAGGCCAGGCTCCTGAAGATTTCCATCATCACATCTCTGTAGAGTTGCCTCTGAGAAAGATCCAACAATGACCACTCTTCCTGAGTAAAGTCCACAGCCACATCCTCAAAAGCCACTGAGTCCTAAAAATTCCCACATATTCTGGTTCAGCAAGATACCACATACTCCAATGTGTGTGAAAGGAAGGGTGAGGCTGACAGTCCTGGGGAACTGACATTTCATGGGGATTTGACACAGATTTTGTGTACTAAGGTCTACTCTAGGGGTTACCCATCAGCCTCATCCCTCACAATCTACATTCACTTCTTCATGGACTGCATCCGGTCTCATAGACTTAACAATACTTCCAACACAATGAACTTATCTCTCCACAGTCTGTGACCAATTGTAGTCTCATTCTTCTCTACTTTTATGGTCTACAACACTCAGAACACATAGCCTCAACTGGAGACATGCTCTACAGTGAAAGCCCTATTTCCACACTGAGATCATCTCTTTCTTGTGAAATAAAATTCACCTCCTTGCACAGGACCCAGCAGAATATTTAAAGGAACATGAAGCACAGGGCGAAAGCAGGATGAAATAGAAACACTGCAGAACTACCAGTTTTTCCTTTTGCCCCTCACGAACACAAGGCCCTGAGCTTCTCATGTTTTTTAAATGAACTCCAGGTGATCAGGGGCTGACAGGACCACTCAGGTGAAAAGAAAATATTTTGAGGAATTGCAAGTTTTTATATGTCTCATCTACTTTCCAATAACTCTACAGGCACACTGTCATGTACTCTGTTCCTTCTCGGAGACAGGCAACAGTATTGCAAAGGTAAACAGATCAGCTGACAGGAAACAAGAATCTAGGTATCATCAAAATTTTCACACTGAGACCAAAAGCTACTGTACAGCAATTATCAATGACTGTCCCTTCAGCACACACCCAGACACCCACACAAACACACACTGTTATAAGATGACAAAGAACCCAATATTTGAAGAATCAGAATAGTATGCCCTTATGTTTGATGACCATGAACAACAGGTTAAGGTTCACATTTTCTAGTAAGTTCATTGATGTGCAGGAGATTTAGCTATTACACTACTCATGCATCCTAGGAAATAGAAACACACCAACACTGGACGCTCCACTCCAAAATTTTCTCACATTTGCAGTCCTTAGAAGGCATGCAAGCATGACCACTTGCACCCCAACCACTGGCACCGTCTGGGCTGCTGGACTGCCCTCTGTGAAATAGCATCAACCCTTTAGCTCCCACATGTGGGGAGGACAAAAAGGCAGCTAAACAGCCCTTCTGATGTTACAATTTCACTGAACAGCTGAGAAACTGTAGAACAGATAGGCTACGGGGTAAAGTGAGCTGACAAGGTCACTCCTAATCAATCCTTGTATGATAGTGTCACAGCAATCTTTGATCCAGTGCCACATTCAAAACTCTCCTCCACTGCAGTGCAGTAGGTTACATATTTTAAAGCCATCAAAACCCTAACTTCCATTCCAATAACATATTCGTGATAAAATATTGCATTTATTGAGCAACTACAATGTTTGAAGTGACTTGCAAAAAGCTTTCAGCACACTAGCTCATTATTCCTCATGCTTCTCCTAAGTAGATATTGCTTCAAATGAGTTATAGCAAGGAAAGTTACAATCAATCACTTGCTCTGTGTTAACCAAATGGTATGCTGCTGAGCCAGGATCAAAATGCAGGACAATATGCCAAAGACTAAAATTCCTGACAACTACATTTCTGTGCATATGCCTACAGTTTTCTTGTTATTCTGGCTGTTAATCCTCAATTACATGGATGATCTAGAGTCTGTTGGGTAGTGGGGACAGGAGACAAATGAAATATTTTATTCATTACAGACAACCTGGATCTCCTCCTGAAAAAGCCCAGTGTCTCAGGTAAGACTACTTCCCTTCATGCCCTTTGTAATAATGGTGCAGCAGAGGCAGTGACTGACCTCCTCTAACTCCACAAGGGGGAATGAGAATCAAGAACAACAGCTCAAGGCTGATTCCTATGAGGCGGAGTTCAGACCTGTCTCCTCTCTCTGACATCTTCACCAATTCTGATACCAACCGTCCTTCCCAGGGCACTCTCTACTTCTCTTCTGAGTTCCGTAATTCACTGCAATGTCCACGTGGACCTCACAGACAAAACTCATGATTGTTGGATTTATTAGCGAAGCAACCAGTTACAATTCAGGCTCAGGATACAGTTCTTCCATTATGACAGCCTCTTCTCAGATGTGCCTGCCTCTCTCTAATCCCTTGTCCTCTGCCTTGCTCAGGCAAGTGTTAAAAAGCTCTTTTAGTTCTTCTAGTAAGTGCCCTGAGGCACGGCAGTCTGCCAGGAAGCCTTGGTCTGAAGGCACTCACCTCTAGCTTTCCTGGTCAGCAAACCTAGCTCCACCAAGTGCTGGGAGGCACCCTACTCCGCCTGCAAGCCTGCTGCGCAGAGGCACTCAGCTTTCTCGCTCTGTGGGCTAGGAAGCCCACCATGCTGTCTCTTGTTGGTTTCCTGCCAGTCTCCTGGTTCTGCTGCCTCTGCTGTTGCCATTCCGCTGTTGCTGCTTCTCACCATCTTGCTGTCTTCTGTGTTACAACTGCATCCTGAGTCTAGGAATATCTCAGCACAGGGATCCCAGGTCCAAAGGACACACTCCACTCCTGCTTCTACTTCTTTGGTGGTGGTGAGATCCTGTCTTCACACATCTCGTATGGCTCATTTTAAGCCTAGAAGGATAGCAAAGCTGACCAATCCCCTCGTTATGGTTCCATATACCTTATTACCATGGTCCCACCCAATCATTTGGTTGGAGTTATAAAGATTATGGCTAGAAAGGCCATTTTAAGTAATTCACTGCACCACACCCTTACATCTGGCTGTCATGTATTGAAACTAGGTAATACTGACACAGAGCCTACTCCACATGGGCAAAGGAAATACAGCACTATACCAGAAATATCCAGATATACGTGGATTGTAACTTCTTTGGGTATGGGTGGTAAATAAAATATAACGTGAAGTTCCCTGGGTGGCCCAAGTAAGTGCTTCACTGAGAGTCAAAAGGCTGGTGGTTCAAAGCCACCCAGAGGTTCCTTGGAAGACAGGGGTGGCAATCTGCTCTGACAGATCACAGCCTTGAAAACCCTATGGAGCTCTGCATATCTGAGGTCGGTATGACTCAGAATTGACTCCACAGCAACATTTACGGATGGACTCGTATCTCCAAAAATTGTGTGAACTTGGCAAGGCCATGATTCCTAGTATTGTGTGGTTGTCCTCCATTTTGTGACCTGATGTGATTACCTATGTGTTGTAAATCCTAACCTCTAAGATTTTAATAAGATAGGATTAGAGGCAGTTATGTTACTGAAGCAGAACAAAAGCTAACGGTTTAGTATCTTCAGTCGATCTCGTTTGAGACATAAAAGAGAGAAGCGAGAGGGGGCACGAGGGGACTTCCTGCCACCAAGCAAGGAGCCAGCATCGGAGCATGTCCTTTGGACCCAGGGTCCCTGCACTGAGAAGCTCCTACACCAGGGAAGACAGATGACAAGGATCTTTTCCCGGAGTCCACAGAGACAGAAAGCTTTCCCCTGGAGCTTATGCCCTCAATTCAGACTTCTA
The DNA here is from genome assembly GCF_000243295.1 of Trichechus manatus latirostris. Lineage (NCBI taxonomy): Eukaryota > Metazoa > Chordata > Mammalia > Sirenia > Trichechidae > Trichechus > Trichechus manatus. The sequence goes on along the minus strand of NW_004444056.1, from coordinate 7,861,240 downwards.
GCCTCCTAAACTGTGAAAGAATAAACTTCTGTTTGTTATAGCCACCTACTTGTGGTATTTCTGTTACAGAAGCACTAGATAACTAAGAGAGCAACTAACAACAACAACATAACGTCATGTGGTGGTAAGTTCTATGAAAAATGTAGGACGGTCAGCAGATACGCAGTAACAGAAGCATATTTATTTGCAGTAACTTAGTACAGAGAAAAGGAAAATAATCATTTTAGGAAACACAACCTAGTAAAACCTGGCTTGGTAAGGAAAAATAAATACGTTTTTAATTTTAAAAACTTCAAAGTACACTGTGATGATTTCGCAAACACTCATATATATTTCAGATGATCATCGACCTTAACAACTTCCAGTGTAGGAGTATAGCAGTGAAAGAGTGCCACTGACCTTCATGGCTGGGAAAGAGAAGATTCATTGGTTATTCACAAAATAAAAAGGTCATTAGCAAAAGATAAACTGGGGCACTGGAAGAATAAAAGCAGCAAGAATAAATACTATCGAGAAAGTAAAAGAAAACAGATAATAGTAATGATACAAAACACAAATGAAGACTTTCAGGTTTTGGTAAGATAAGAGCTTGGAAGTCATCACTCCCATCCTGCAGAAGAAAGCTGAACATACTCAACCGAGAGTTTGAGGTCACAGGAAAAGGACTGCCCCCAAAGCTGGAGGGACACATAGGCAGATACAATCATTCCAGAGCAGAAGGCCAGGAGCAGAGTGCCTATGTGTCCCTCCAGTTTTGGGGGCAGTCATTTGCCCTGAGACCTCAATAGCCTAATTAATTGAATTCATTGAAAACAATGATCAGAGGTAAGACCTGAAAGATTTGAAGGAATTACCAAAGGGACAGCTGAGAACAGACTGTTCCAGAAGGAGGAAATGCCAGAGCACAGGCCAGAAGTTGGGACTGTGACTAGTATATTTTAGGGGCGACCCAAATGCCAGCATGACCAGAGCAGGGTGAGATGCTGGAGAGCAACAACAGAGGAATCTGGAGAGGTGACTGGAGCCAGTGGGCATACCATGTTCTGGGGAAAGTGCTGGCTTCTGAAAAGAGTCTGGCTTCTTATCTGAGTGAAATGCAGAGCAATTTTACGCCTTTGATCAGAGACGGAAAACGATATGACAACTCTTAAAGAACCTATGTGTGGGGGCAAATATAAAAGGTGGGAACCATGTTAGAAGGTTTTGGCCATAATCAGATAGAAAATTATGAAAATGGGCATGTACAAAAACTGTACAGCAAAGCACATACATACAGAAAATGTCAAGACTTTTCTAGTAAAAGTAGCTAAAAATTGAGGACATCGATTATTCCATTCCTATTCAATGTTATTGTAGAGACTGTAGCCAATACACACCAAAAAAGGTAAAGAAGTAATAACGTTAAATAGAAAAAAACACCCGAATCTATACTTTCAGGTTAAATAATTGTCTACGTAGAACACTCAAGGATGGTACAGATTATTACAGTACTGAGTATTCAAGTTACAAGATAAATACCAGGGTAAGGATTATTTTAAATATTTCATTTATATACACTAACAACAAGCATTTGAAAAATTAATTTTAGAAAGATTCATATATTTTTAGTCAAGGTAAAATTTATCAAAAAGGACTACAGTTAATAAAAGATCCTAATGAAAAAATTATAGAACACTATTAAATGACATACAAATAGACTAAAATAAATGAAAAGATAGTGCACGCTCTTAGACAACTGTTCTCCACAAATAGATCATTTCCAATGTACTTCCATAAAATTCCAACCAATTTTTATTTTTTGAACTTCACAAAAACTCTTTAAAAATGCATATGTAATTGCAAATGTCCACAAATACCCAACATATTCTAGAGAATAAGGCGTGGGCTTTTCCCCATCTATAATATATACAATTGTATTCACGTATATTTTACAACTGAAGCTATATTAAACAGGATAGTATCATTGTAAGAATACATAACACACCAACAAAAATAAACAAACAGTCCTAGAAAAGGTCCACCATTAGCCATAGAAAGCTGACACCACAAGCTCTGCAGGGCAGTGGTAGAAAGCACTCAAACATGTGGGGCAGAATCAATACTAATCAGAGGCCCTGGGTTGTATAAAAGATTAAGTACTCAGACATTAAGCATAAGGCTGGAGGTTGAAGAAAAGATACAGGTGCCTTGGAAGAAAAGTCTGGCAGTCTACTTCCCATAAATCAGCCAATGAAAATCCTATGGAGTGCAGTTCTTTGAAATACATGGGGTCTCCATAAGTCAGAATCAAGGAGAAGGAAAATGTTTGTTGTTTATCAAATAATTCTCTAACTGGAATAGTCTATTTATATGTACACCACATGCAAAAATCAATTCCAGGTAGATCAGCTTTAGTTATGAGAATGTAAAACTACAACAGTTTCAGAAGTTATAAGCAAACGATCTTACAACATCAGAATAAAGAAAACAATCTTAAATAAGAAGGTCAAGACATAAGGAAAAAGACTGACAAATTCAACTATATTTAAATTCACAGCAATTCATCAAAGGGCAGCAAAAATGATTGAGAAGTTACATACTAGGGGGAAAATTTTCCAAAGTTTATACAAAAAAACCCCCAAATGCGAACCCATTGCCGTCAGGTTGATTCTGACTCATAGCGACCCTACAGAACAGAATAGAACTGCCCCATAGAGTTTCCAAGGAGTGGATGGTGGATACGAACTGCTGACCTTTTGGTTAGCAGCTGAGCTCTTAACCACTGTGTTACCCTAAAAAGTAATAGACATATAAGTTAACAGTGGGAAAGCACAGCCTTTTCAGTAGTGAAGTAGTGAAAGGTACCTGAACAATAAAATCAAAGTTAAGATATCATTTTATACACTGATTATAAGAGCAAAAATAACTTCATTAGATAAAAGAAAAAAAAACCAGTGCCGTCAAGTCAATTCCGACTCATAGCAACCCTATAGGACAGAGCAGAACTGCCACATAGAATTTTCCAGGAGCGGCTGGTAGATTTGAACTGCCAACCTATTGGTTACCAGTAGAGATCTTAACCACTGTGCACCAGGGCTCCAATAAGCAGATGGAAAAAATAAGATACACATATTTTGTGGGCAGGAAAATCTGTAAAATACACCAGCTCTTTTAATAAATTTAAACTTGGCTATGATGTGCAACTCAGAGATTTCCCCTCACTAGAGAATGATTGTGCAAGAGCACTTAAGAGTTTGGAAAAAGAATGACGAGAATAAGAGCAGCAATATTCACAGGAGCAAGAGTTACACTTGAACCACAACTCCTGTAAGCGCTACAATGGGTAGGTAAATTCTGTGCCATTCATACAACGGTAGCCTGCATACATAGCAAGATGGGTAGACTAGACCTACAGACACCAGGATGTATTAAACTCAAAAGCATTCTGAGGAAAACAAGTCACAGAAGAACCCAGACACAGGTATAATTAAATTTACAGAAAGCTCAAAAGAGGTAAAAACAAACAACAGATTATGGATTAAGACTTGGGTGTCACATTTAACGATACTTCTTAGAGTTAACCAAACACCCCCAAGGGATTGGTTTCCTGGGTTTTAAGGATTAGGACCATAGTGTTGTGGGACATCTTGGTCAACTGGCTTAACACAGTTCCTAAAGTTTATGTTTTATATCCTAGTTTGGTGAGAAGTGACTGGAGTCGTAAAAGCTTGTGAGCCGCCATCTAAGACACAACTATTGTTCTCTACTCCTCTGCAGCAAAAGAGAAAGAAGGAAACCAAAGACTCAAAAAAGAAATTAGTCTACAGGACAGTCTACATGAACCACAGCCTCATTTATCCTGAGACCAGAAGAACTAGATGAGATGTACCTAGCTACCACTACCGACCATTCTGATCAGGGTTACAATAGATGGACCCTGATAGAATGGGAGAAAAATGGGAAACAGAATCTCAAATTCCTAAAAAAAAAAAAAAAACTACCCAACAACAAAAATAAAACAGACTTACTGGACAGGCTGAGATGGGAGGATTCCCCAAGAATATTGTTCTGAGATACTCTTTCAACCTTGAACCAAAACCAACCCGAGGTCACATTTTAGCTACATAACATATTGGCTCACAAAATAAAGAGTATCACCTGTGAGTACTGTGCTCCATTAAAAAATCAGCTATATGAGACCAAGTGGTCAAAAATTATTTTAAAGCAAAGATAAGAATGTAAGGGGGCAGGGAAACTAGACTGATGGAAAGGGAACAACCAGAATAGAAATATTGAGAATGTTCACAAATTGTGAAGAATGTAACCAACGTCAATGAACAATCTGCACAGAAGTTGTTCAATGGGAAACTAGATTGCTGTGTAAACCGTTACTAAGAAAAACAATGCTATTTAAAAAAAAAAAAAAAACACTTGGGCGTCAAAGATGTAATAACAGAAATAATAATTGTAATAATAATAAACTTTTCAAATGCAGATAGCAATAATCTCCAAGCAGGAGGTAGATGACATCAGGGTGGAACACAGTGGGATGCCACAAAAACTGACAAGGTCTATTTATTATCAGGGATTTAGATTCCTATTAGTTAAACTACACAGTAAACAGTTTATGCACTCCTAGTTTACAATATAGTTGACAATAAAAGTTTAAGCAATGGCTTAAAACATGAAATGAATATAATTTTCATATGATAATCTTAAAAAACCATGTGAAAACTCCTTCATTTTAACTTGTATTAGATCAGACAGGCTTGTATGTCTTAACATTTGATACTTGGTTTTTAGAAATTTACATTTATATTCACCAGAGCAAGCTTTGCAACAGTAAAATAGTGGACACAGTCAAGTGCCCATTCGTGGCAGTATCGTCATAAAGATCAATCATAGAGTATTATGTTGGAATTTTACAAGAAATTAGATTTAAGTTGTCCATCTATTGCTATAAAAACTTCAGTCAAATGTGTTAATTAAAAAGCAAATGTAAATCCTAAGCTACCTTTTGTGTAAGAAAGTAGGAGAAATAATGTGTTTCACTTTTGAATTTTTACTCTAACATCAGTTACATACGCATTTCTCAGTGTTTGAGAAGTTTATCTCTTAAATTGAAAAATTCTCAGTAGGAACATGAACTGATCTAGAAATTTTCTTCCAATGGAAACTGTAAACCCAAGAAGTTAAATACACCATCTCCTATGTTGAGCTTGTCTAGCAAAAAAGAACACTTTCATTTTGGATTCCCATTTGAGACTGTGGAAACCCTGGTGGCGTAGTGGTTAAGAGCTATGGCTGCTAACCAAAACGGTGTCAGTTCGAATCCACCCGGCACTCCCTGGAAACCACATGGAGTTCTACTCTGCCCTATAGTGTCACTATGAGTTGGAATCGATGGCAACGGGTTTGGTTTTGGTTATCTGAGACTGTGGAGAGCAAGTGAAAATTACAGGGACTCACTACTAGCTCTAGGCCGAGATGGGTGGGAGGACAAAGACACAAACTGGGGAAACATGCTTCCCACACACTAGAAAGCCTCAAAGCATATCGCTCCAAGAAGGATGGATCTGGAGACCCCACACATGATCTAGCTGGACTGTCCTTTGTCTGGTTTCATTGGTGAGTTCATGAGAGGGCCAAGCCCCACCCAGGACCCAATAAACAGTCAAGGCCTTTTGCTACCAACTCTCTCCCCACTTTTGCACCACATCACACAGTGTGACAGGTGAAGCTGTAGTTATAGAACTACATAGAAAAGGCTCCAGTGCCTCGGGGAATCCAAGAAGACTATGTGCAGGGATGGGACAAGGATGGCTCTGGAGAATCTGGGACTCAGACTCCTCAGCCAGAGCTGCTCCATCTTCAGACTCTGGTCAGGAGGTTCTGTCATTCAACACAGAGAACCAAGGCCCAGGATGGGGATGTTAATGCCCCATGAGGCGTTAGAGTCACAGAAGGAAGGTGGCCCCAGGTATCCAAGGCTTGAAAATCCACACACGTAGAGAAAAAGGGCCAAATGACAGCAGAGCAGGGCACCAGGATGCCTCTTAGGGCTCAGTTCAACTGTCTCCTTTGCTGCCTATTTACCTCACGGAGGAATCTCAAGGCCTGAAGCACACACTACCTCGATAATTCATATCCAGCCTTACCCCTTAAAAGTAACAGCACCCCAGTTCTCTGTAGTACGCACCATTTCCTGGCTCCAGCTTCTGGAAGTCTAAGTGAACGTGCTCTCTAAGCCCAAGAAGATATTTCAGGAAGAGGATGGCAGGGGAAGGAGAGCCACTAGGCAGTTTGGAGGCAGATGAATGATGTCTGGTCCACACACCAGTCAGAGCAGTTAAAGTCCTTATTTGTGACTGCCTGGATACGCAAGGTTGCCCTCCGTCCCTAGCTGCCTAGGCTGGACTAACTCTTCCTGAGCCACACCTGGGACCTGAAATGGAAGAAAGAGATAGTGGTAAGTAAAGAGGAAGTGACAGGTTCTTGGCCTTCAGCTCTTTAACTGGACAGGGCTTCCCCCCAGGCTCAAGGCCATGCTCCACTCTGAGGGCGAGGGCGTTTGCACTTAAGGCAGATCCTGCTCCAGCCTTCCAGAGCATACACTTGCATTCCTGAGCAGCTCCACAGGCCTCTTCCTCCAGCTTCTTCCTCCGGTCACAGGAGGGGCTTCCTCATCCCAGAGCACAAGAGGCATCCAGGCCTGCCGAGGCTGGAACACGTGAACCTGGCTTCCTCCATCGTGTCAGGAGTCCAAAGCTTAGGTTGAGGGTTCACCTATGAAGTTAAGAGTTCACCTTTGTAGAACCTACACACTATTATGTGATACCAACATTAGTGAATTTTCAGAAGAACATATTAAGTTCAAATCAATGAACTCATCATGTGTCACTGATTTGTAATTATGTGCAATTAAAACTCTTTCGTTGTGCTTTTTTTTAAAGTTTGATTTCATTTATACCTTGGTAATATGTGATCAGTGTTTTTCCTCTTGATTTTGCAACTAACATTTATTTCTTCCTCTTTTTTTCTTTTTTCCCTTTCACATGACACCACCAGTCTTTCCAGAAATCGGTAAACATTCTCTGTCAACCTTACAATAATTGATCAACCAATAAATCAGAAAACCATTCAGTTTTCTCTAAGAAGGGGCCCCCACCTCTGTTCCTGTTTCTTTCCTCCCCTCCACCCCACCCAGCTGACACCTACAGTCTTATTTCTTGGTCTCTGTGTAAATGTTTTCTCTCTCGCATGATCTGTATACCAGTGGCTACTCTTTAAGCATTATCCATCCTGCTATTAATTTCTCTAACAGCAGTCTCTGGTTTTAACTCACATCCTATTTCTATAATATTTTCGGCATAAACTGGGAGCTTGTTTGATATAATCTCAAACCCAAGATAAAAATCCACATTTTCACAAGATCCCTGGGTTATCCACATCCACTCACTGCTCTGGAGCCTGTAACCGAAGGAAGGAACATTCTATCACGGGTGCCCTGTCCCAGCTCGCCCACCAGCCCTGTCCGTGCCCCCCACACCTCGGCTGGCTTCAGTGGTCCAGCCAGGCCCTGCTCGCCTCTCCCAGCCTCCAGCCTGGGCAAGGCTTATCACCTAAGGTAGATGCCACACCAGTGACCCCAGAAAACCAAAACAAGACTTTCATCATTTTGTCTCCTCCTATAACAAGAAGTCCAGTGGTTACAATGCAGGATGTAACAGGCGCTCTGTGAAGTAAACAGTGACCCAGGCTCCTCCTTCCTGCCTGCTCTGCCTCCATCACCACACCCCGCATTCTCACTGTGGCAGCTGGCTGCTCTATGAAAGTGTAAGACTGAAGAATGAGGGAAACTCCTATTTTCTCCTTCTTAGGTTTGCACTGTTTACATGGGAAAGGATGAGACCCAATGACTTTGTCTATGTTATTGCTAACTTTTGTGTCAAATAGCCACCCTTGTTATAATGAAGAAGCCCTGATGGCGCAAAGGTTAAAGTGCTTGGCTCCTAATCAAAAAGTCAGTGGTTCCCACCCACCAACTACTCCACAGGAGAAAGATATTGCAGTTTGCCTCCATAAAGATTTACAGCCTTGGAAACCCTATGGGGGCAGTTCTACTCTGTCATATAGGGTCACTATGAGTTGGAATCGACTCCATGGCAGTCGGAGTATGACAGAAAAAGGGGGCATTGATTGTTCAGAGGTAGAATTCATGCCACTCACATGGAAAACCGGGCTTCAATTCTAGACCAGTACACCTCGTGTGCAGCCACCACCCGTTTGTCAGTGGGGACTTGCACGTTGCTGAGGTGCTGAACTGGTTTCAGGGGAGCCTCCAGTCTAAGACAAACTAGGAAGAAAGCCTGGCGATTTACTGAAAAATTTTTTTAAAATAGCCTAAGGACTTAGACATTTCTCCAAAGAAGATAACCAACTGCCCAACAAACATATGAAAAGATGCTCATGGTCATCTAGGCACTAGAGAAATGAAAATCAAAACCACAGGAGATAACACTTCACACCCACTAGGGTGGGAACATCAGAAACTGGAAAAGAACAAGTGTTGGCGAGGATGCAGAGAAACTGGAACCCTCATGCACTGTGGGTGAGAAAGTAAAACAGCGCAACCACTATGGAAAAGTTTGTCAGTTCCTCAAGTTTTAAACACTGAATTACCATATGACCCCGACATTCCACTCCTAAATTGGCAGTTTGAACCCAAAGGATGTGAAAGCAGGGATTCAAAAAGATACTTGTATACCAATCTTCATTACAATATTGTTCACAAGAGTCAAAAGATGGTAACAACTCAAGTGGCCATCAACAGATGAATGGATAAAAACACGTAACATGAAAGAAATTTTGTTCATGCTTCAGCATGGATGAACTCTGAAAACATTATGCTAAGTGAAATCAGTGAGACACAATACAACAAATATCGTAAGATAAAACCAACATGAAATAAGTAAAAGAGGCAAAAGCAGAGACCGAAATCTGTTAGTGGCTACCAGGACTCAGGGAGGAGGGAATTGGGAGTTACAGCTTAAGGGGTGCTGAGTTTCTCTTTGGAATGATGAAAAAGTTTTGGAATCAGATGGTGGAGATGGTTGCACAACGCTGGTAATGTATTTAATGTCACTGAACTGTACACTTAAAAATGGTGAAAATGACAAAATTTTAGTTATATATATCTTACCACCGTATTTTTTTTTTTAAAAGAGCCACTGTCCTCTTGCTTCTAAATGCTTAGGGATCATTTGAAAGGTGCAGACCTCTAAGCACTCTTCTGTGAGCTACTAAATCAAAAGCACAGGGGAGTAACCAGGACACTGGATGTCTGAAATGCTGGCCACAGGTTTTATGCACACTCAAGTTCTGGAACCACCAACAACTCCGGGCAGATCATTTGAAGAAAGGGAAGGTCAAATACCAGATGCCAGACTATGAAGCTCTTCAGCTTTGAATCAACAAAGCCTCAAGCACTCCCATAAAGAAGGGAAGGGAAATTGAGTCTAGAAAGGCAGGGGCTCTCAAGAGACTCACAATGGAAAATGCAAAGCCATCCCAGGGCAGGTCCTGACTTCCACCTCACCCAGGTAGACCAGGTTCCTGTAGTTCATCAGCATTATGCCCCTTTACAAACCCCTCTCAGCAGGACACAAGCACACCCACTCCTGGGGACAAATCCTTGTATATCAACAGTAGCTAACATGAAACACACATTTCTCCAACGGTCCACAGTGCTGTGGTGATGGCGGGGAGGGTTCTTATTTTCATATAACATGAGAAGAAGAAAGAGACATATGAGTCAGTTTTGATTAAGGTAAGGGTATGGCTGAGTCCATATAATTTTCAGCAAATTATACATCCTTAATTTTAATCTATGAAAAAAGCATCAGGACCAAAGTTTATTAGTTGCTACCGGAGACTCAGGGAAGGAGAGACTGGGGAGTTACTGCTTAAGTGGTACTGAGAATATGAGACCCTCTGTGGATTTTATATTTCTATGGATGATAAACGAAATGTACAAATGAAAAAACAATTCAACAAGTAGATTTTTTTAACCAAGTGATAAATCCTACTACGTTCTATCCACCAAGCAACGTATAATTTTTCAGATGACCCAGAGAAACAATCCATCCAATTACGGATGACAGAGTCAATAAGACGCTTTAAAGGAAGGTTAGGATCTAACCTTGCGATCATAACAGAAAAAATCCGTTCTCACTTGAGAGAGAAAAAAAAACTATGTCACAGACTCTAACTTGCCTTGGGTCAAACATCTTAATAAATGGCAGAATATGAACCCAAAGAATCAAAAAGGCGAGTAAAATAGACACCACTGACAGGACATTGGCTGAGGGTTTCCTAACTGAGAAAACTTGAAACAAGTTAAAAACCAACAACAAAGAATTATTTAAAACGTCCTTACATAGGTACACACATGTGCATATACATAATTAGTTACTATTTTTACTACTATTAACACAATGATGTCGTTAAGTGTAGTCAAGTTGATTCTCACTTCCAGCAACTCCATATGACAGAACAGAACTGCCCCATAAGGTTTTCTATGCTTTAATCTTTAGAGAAGCAGATTGCCAGGTCTTTCTCCCACACAGCAGCTAGGTGGGTTAAACCACTGATCTTTCAGTTAGCAGCTGAGCTCTTAACCATCCTACCATCAGGGGTCCTTATTAACATGATAGCGTAAAAATATTTAACACTATGGGAAAAAAATGTAAAACTAATTCACGAAATGATAAAATGTCTTTTATAGAAACCTATGGTGCACACACACCAGCAGTATAGTTAACCAAACTGAGAGCAGTTGTCTTTAAACGATGGATTTTCTGGCTGGATTTTCACTATCATTTCCTGTTCATGTTTTTCAGTATTATACTATGATGAACATATTTATTCTACTTTTGTAGTAAAGGATTACATCTCACCTAAAGGGAAGGCTTTGACAGCTGGATAGCACAAAGTTAGGTGTTCAACTACTAGTCAAAAGGCTGTCTGTTCAAACCCGCCCAGGGGCACCACAGAAGACAGGCCTGGTGATCTGTTTATGAAAGGTCACAGCCTTGAAAATCCTATGGAGCAATTCTATTCTGCACACATGGAGTCACCATGAGTCAGAATAAACTCAATGGCAACAACAATCCCAGAGTTCTGGCCTTTGTCCTGGCTCCTGGGAGGTTAACCTCTAAACCACTGGAATCTCCAAAGTGATAGGACTGGCTTTGTGATTCGTGGTGGGCCCCTTGGTCCTGACTGGATAGTTTATACTAAAGAGGTGACAGAGTGGAAGCTGGTCATGCCAAAAAGACCCACCATGTGATTAGAGAGCTGGGTCTTGTGTTAATATAAGACAAACATGAAGAGATAAATGAGAGCCTATTGCAGGAGGAAACACACAGCCACCCAGAGTGTGTCACCTGGAGGCACCACCTGTGTGGAAATAGATGGGGGTTTCTTTTGCGACACAAAGCTGCAGTTTAACATTCAACACCCGAAACAAAAAGATGACTGTCATTCACAGGGCCTAAAAGTAAGCATGACTGAAGACCACAGATTCACAAGAGTCCTGAAGGACAGAATCACAGAGAGCTTGATTTAGCCTTTAATAGGATAGAAGGTGGAGAGTACATTTTGTTTTGTGAGCTTACCCACTATGGGCTAATTTAAAACAAGTAGCAGGAAACTGGAGCCTAGGTGGTACAGTAGTTAAGAACTCAGGCTGCTAAGCAAAAGGCCAGCAGTTCAAATCCACCAGCCACTCCTCAGAAACCCTATAGGGCGGTTCTATTCTATCCTATTGGGTCACTATGAGTCGGAATCGACTTCACAGCAAAGGGTTTTTTGTTGTTTTTTTTTTGGTTTGGTGGGAAAATGAGGGTCTAAGGGCATGAATTTGGCAAAGAGGGCATGCAGTCCTTACCTGGATTCCCAGATGTGACCTGTAAGTGGGGAAACAAAAAGCCAGCATGGGGAGGAACTTCTTCTGGAAGTTATCTGAGATTTTGCATGTGGCTGTGAGGAGGAGTTGATTAGGAAGCCAAGCAGCCTGCTCTTTTGAAATAAGCAATGTTTAAGCACAGGCTAGAAGAAAACCAACGCTGAGGCATTTACAAAATGGAGTTTGGGTTTCCTGTGACAGGGCTTTGGAGCCCATGATACCAGCCCGACTTGGAGAATGAGGAGGCAAGTAGAGGGCTAGAGTTCAGCCACTTCAATCAATCATGCCTACGTGATGAAAACTCAAAAAAACACTCTGGACAATGAAGCTCATGTGAGCATCTTGGGTTGGTAATAATCCATGGGTACTCTTACCATCAATGCCATCGATCACATCCTCAGGAGGTTGAAGCCTGGCATTTGCAACCCTCCTAGACTCTGCCCTATGTGTCTCTTCTTAAACTGGTTCAAATTTCTATATTTTTCCTGTAAAACTGTGATCATGAGTATAACAGCATCCAATGAGTTCTGAGTCTTTCTACGTGGAACCTGAGGGTGGTTTTGGTAAACTCCTTAACTTGCAGTTGCTGTCAGAAGTCTCAGACAGATTTGGCACTCTGGAGGACAGTGCCCTTAACCTCGACTTTGGCTAACTATGTTGGTACTTCAACTCCAATAATATTTAACTTTCTTAATAAAAAAAAAAAAAAGAACAAGATGGCTCCTGGGACAGTCGTGTGGATTACAATGCAAACCAACATAAGTGCCCATTAGATCATCCTTGCTGCAACAAGAACTTACAGTAAACAAACAGTGCCTTCATTTTCCCTTAAGACCGCAGCCAAGAAAATCCTATGGGGCAGTTATACTCTGTAACACATGGGGATGCCATAAGGAGAAATTAACTTGATGACAGCTAACAAAAAAAAATTAAACATCAAGATAGAATATTCATGTCTGTGTATGCACATAAAAATGTATGCTAGAAACCTGATTAAACAGAAACACAAAAATTCAAATAAAAATTGATTAATTATGAAGCTTCAAGGGAAAAATTCAAAACAATTCCCACTGGAATCACCATGTCTACAATAGAATAAAATGTAAGTATACTGAGGATTTACTATATGTAAATTAGTGAATAAAGAGCCGTGGTGGTGCAGTAAGGTTAAACCCTCAGCTACTAAAGGAAAGGCTGGCGGATCGAACCCAAGACTTGGTGATCTGCTCCCATAAAGACTACAGCCTAGAAAATCCTATGGGGGCAATTCTACCCTGTCATATGGTATCACTACCAGTCAGAATCAACTCAAGGGCACCTAACAACAACAAATTAGTGAATACAAATTAAACCTTTATCAAAGACACTTGGATACACTGATTGAACATTCATCAAACATGATCACTTATTCAGTCATAAAGAAAACGTCAACAAACTCAAAATAAAAGTGTCTTACTGTATTTAACAATTCTCCTACTACTCGATGTTGTCTTCAACTAGAAACAAAGCTGTTAAACAATCTCAGAAGAAAAAATGACAATAGGTAGGCTGCAGTTCTCGCACAGTGAGATCAAAGTGAGAGTAAACAAAAATCAGATAATGGAAGCAAAACTAAACAAATCAAAAAGCAAAAGATATGTTTCTATATTTAAACTCTAATTACAAGAAAAGTTTTTATAACCTATGCGACAATTGGTAAACAACCAATTTAGAATCATTGTCACCATGAAGAATCAAAGTACTCAAAAACCAAGGAGTGTGGTCACAGCAGTGATCTTGAAATAAACCTATCTTTACAAACATAACATTAAAAAACAGAAACTTAGGGAATTTGTAAAAGCCAAACCAAAATTGCAAGAAATATTAACAGGAGTCCTCCAGTTAGAAAATTAATAACATCAGATAATAAACCAAAACTAGGACACAGGACAGAACTACCAGTTATCAACCCAAATAGGGAAGTCACAAAAATAAATCAAAGCTAAAACACTAAAAATAGGGAAACAGAGATGGCAATATGTAAAAGATGACATTAAAACAAAGTAGATTATAAAATGTAGACATAGATTTTTCATATGGAAACTAAGTCAAGGCAACATAAAGAAATAAAAGACTGATATAAACTCAGAAACAGAGGAGTAAATGAAAGGTAACTACAAAGAAACTAACAACCCTACACGTCAAAATAAAAACGCAAAAAAATACTCAGCAAATACAAAATCAACAAATAAAAAAGATGAAAAGAAAATACATTTCAAAAAACTCAGCATAGAAAATTGAGTGAAACAAACTGTAAACAACACACAAAAAAGACATCAAAATGACAGCACTCAACTCATACACATCAAAAATAACGCTGAATGTAAATGGACTAAATTAACCAATAAAGAGAGAGTGGCAGATTGGATACAAAAAACATGATCTGTCTATATTCTGCCTACAAGAGACACATCTCAGACTTAAAGACACAAACTAAAACTTAAAGGATGTAAAAATATTATCAAGCAAACAACACACAAAAAAGAGCAGGAGTGGCAATATTAATCTCTGACAAAATAGACTTTAAAATAAAATCCACCACAAAGAATAAGGACACTACATAATGATTAAAGGATCAATACATCAAAAGAACATAAGTATAATAAACATTTATGCACCTAACAACAGGGCTCTAAAATACGTAAAACAAACTCTAACGGCATTGAAAAGAGACATAGACTGCTCCACAATCATAGTAGAAGACTTCAACACACCACTTTTAGTGAAAGAAAGAAAGAAGTTCAATAAAGACATGGAAGAGCTAAATGCTACAATCAACCAACTTGATCTCACATATACTGAATACTCCATCCAACAGCAGAAGAAATACTAACAGAAACACCAAGCATACTTTATTTTCTAACGCTCATGGAACATTCTCCAGAATAGACCACATATTAGGCCATAACGTAAGCCTCAACAAAATCCAAAGCATCGAAAATATTACAAAGCATCTTTTCTGACCAAAAAGCCATAAACGTAGAAATCAATAACAGATAAAACAAGGGAAAAAAATCAAACACATGGAAACTGAACAATAGCTTGCTCAAAAACTACTGGGTTATAGAAGAAATTAAGGATGGAATAAAGAAATTCACAGAATCAAACGAAAACAAAAACACATTCTACTAGAGCCTTTGGGACATAGCAAAAGCAGAGCTAGGAAGTCCGTTTATAGCAATAAACACACACACTCAAAAAGAAAAAAGCAACAAAATCAAAACATTAACCATAAGTCCATACACCTAAGTCCATACGAGTCAGACTATTCTGATTACTGCTTTGACTCCTGTGTCCATGCCTGTAACCATGCCCACCTTGTCTTTGTTGACTGAGTGCAGCCACTTGGCCCCTACTACCACAGGGTCCAATCAGCCCCATTGTAGTTAGGTATCTTAATTCAGTTAGGGCAGTTCCCACTGTCAAATCTGACTTACATAAAATAGCAATCACAGCAGTCTTCAAGGATACTGGAGCTCCCTTCAGAAATTTGTTCCTCACAGTTGTGTTAAAATGTGTGTCCTCCGGACACTCCATGTGTCGGCCCATCGGTCTAACTTGATAAATCCACTCTAGCATGCCGATTTCCCTAAGCCTTTGGATACCTTCTTCTACAGTATACCAAGGCACGTCTGGTACTTCAACTTGATTTAATGTCGGCCACCTCGTAATCCATGCTTCAGCAACCCAACCAAATAAACTATTAGATCCTTTCCTAACTTCTGAAACATTGAATGAACAATCTGTTTAGTAGACCCATATCAATAAACTCCAACTGATCCATCTTTATGTTCTTTGCACCATTATCCCACACCCTTAATAGCCATTCCCACACATATTCCCCAGGTTTCTGTTTGTACATATTAGAAAACTCAAGTAGTTCTTTTGGAGTGTAGTGTACCTCCTCCTGGGTCACACCTTATACTTCACCTTTTGGGGCTTGCTGGGACTTAAGCCTAGTTATAGGTCTAGAAGCCAGAATCGGTAGTGTTGAATTGTTCTGAGAACATTCAGCATTATCTTGTAAAGTATCTGCCTCAGGCCATGCTCCAGGCAATGACTCAGGCAAGGGCTCTTTAGAGGCAGCTGGGCTAGGGCTAATCTCATTAGACGGGAGTGGAGGGGCTAATGGTTTTTCTGGGCAGGGTGGTTTAGCAGACAAGTAATCTCTTCAGATGGGACTGGTTCTGCTGGCAGGAGTGATTCAAAGGAATTTATGGGCTCAGTGTCCCTAGCTTCCTGATTATATGTCCATATGTCCCCATTCCAAGTCTCAGGATCCCATCTCTTCCCAATCAATGCCCTCACCTTAACTTCAAACACGTCTCGAGGTCTGCAATTGAGCTGGCGTTGTAATTCAGCCACTCTTACAATAAGACTCTGAGTTTGGTTTTCAGCAATTTCAGCTCTGTTACTACAAGAAATAAGGCTTCCTTTCAAAACGCAAGTGGAAGACTTGAGGTCATGTATGTGGCACTTGAGCCTTGACTCTGAAGCCCTGAGCACATCTCTTTCCTTCACCAGTTTGTCTAGCGAAAGCAGGACAAACCAACCAGCTTCCTTATACTTCTAATTCTGACAAAGCTGTAGAAAGATATCACATATGTGACCACCCTGAGCCTCGCCTTTCACCAATACCTGATTTACTGGTGGTGATATTTGCATATTTGTATCGCCATCTCACTCCATGGACTAGCAATGACCTCTTCAATGCTGGAAGCAGTTATCAACGTCTTTAAGACTAACCAGAATTGAGAACCAATTTAGAAAACTCATCCTTACAATTCTGTATCTCTAGAACCACTCTTAGTACCAAAATGTCTTAGACTGGGTTCTCTAGAAACGCAAAACCAGTAAAGTGTATAAATATGTATACAGAGAGACATTCAGATCAAGGAAACAGCTCACACGACTGTAGAGACTAGAATGTCCCAAGTCCATGGATCAGGGTAGAAGCCTCTCCCAAGTCATGCTGGCAAGCCCAAGATCGGCAGGTTGGAGAGCAGGGCTCCCGCTCATAGGCTGCGCAGATAGACAAATCCCAAGTTAGGCAGATAAGCTGAAAGCTGAAGTCCCAAGAACTGGAGATGAGGTGACAGGAGGCAGCCACAGGATCCGGGGAGAGCAAAAAGCCAGAACGTCTGCTTATATTCAGATGCGGGCCACACCCCCAAGGAGACTCCCTTTCATCTGATTGGCTACTCATAGCATATTCAGTCATGGGAGTGATTACATTAAAACACTGAGAATCATGGCCCAGCCAAGCTGACACACAATCTTAACCATCACAACCCTACAATTCGAACAAGTAGAGAGAGAGCAGTAAAAGAAGCCCTCGGGTGCCAGCAGAAAAGAAATAATAATTAGAGCAGAATTAAATGCAACAGAGAATACAAAAACAGTTGAAAGAGTTAACAAGACCAAAAGCTGGTTCTTCGAAAAGATCAACGACATTGATTAATCACTGCCCGAACTAACAAAAGAAAAACAGGAGAGGAGGCAAACAACCTGTATAAAAAATGAGATGAGTGATATCACAACAGACCCAACTAAAATTAAAAGAATTATAACAAAA